>NC_058029.1:17136484-17288168 GCF_019176455.1 Solea senegalensis
GGGAGGCTTTGGCACCCAGCTGATGGCTAAGGTCAGTTTGAACTAATTTTACACTCCATTTCCCTGGCCTGCATTTCAGTGCAGTGTTTCCCCAAAGATGTCACAAGTTAGTTTGTTATTGATGACGAGGGCAACACATACTATCAAGCATATTTTATGGCCTTGATGTGAAATTGTTTGTAAGTGGCTTATTTAAAATGTCATGCATGTAGCAGGGACTTAAACTGTTTTTCTTCTGTAAACATTTGATTATGTTTCTTTTTTGTCTGGAAAAAAAAACAAACTTACTCACAATGCGTGGATTTTGGTTTTGAGTTGAATGTCCATAGTTTTTTTTCTAATCTGAGGTTTTCCTTTTTGTTTTTAGGACCTGGGCCTTGCACAGAGCACAGCCACAAACACAAAGACTGCTGTGCCCCTCGGCTCCTTAGCCCATCAGATCTACCGCATGATGTGTGCACGTGGTTATGCCAGTAAAGATTTCTCCTCTGTTTTCCAGTTCCTGAGGGAGGAGGAAGGCCAATAATGTCAGCCTTCGCCCCGTCCACTGCCTTACCAGGCCCGGCCCTGCACAGGACTAACATGCAGTCTAGTTAGGGTGCATTTCATCCTGATTACTTCCTTTTCTTTTCTCTCTCTTTTTCCTTTTTCTTTTTTTTCAAACTTTTGAGACCTCCAAGCAGCTTGGCACATACTGTGAGCCCTTCTCTCCTGTCGGAAGTCATGTTTCCTATGTGATCTACCCTTTTTAAAATGAAACACTCCTCTCCCTTTTATAAGCAAGTCCATTGTCAGATGTGAGGTTGTGGATTCACAGGATTAGAAGTCAGGCAGTGGCAGATTTGGAGACCGCTTTGCTGAAACTGCTCAGAGTGGTGGGGAAATTGTGTCATCATTATATGTGTTTGTTAAGGCTCAGTGTTGTTCAGCTGGCAACATGTTACATTACAGTTTAGTAACAACATGGTAATTGTGTGGTCATTTTAAGACAGAGAGGTAATCTCGTGATCTATCTGAATTCTGATATGAAATATTGGTAATAATGGAGTGAATTTAAACAGTGTTTCAGTAATAATGCTATTTTAAAGTTATTAAATTGGTAAGTATAATCACTACAGGCTACCATTAGTGTGATTATCCATAAGGCAGAGACTGTGATACACGTGGTCACACACTTGTGAAGGACAAGTGTGTGACCATATGTATCCAGTCCGTGCAGCAAACATATGAACAGTATTGCATACAACATGGAGGATAAATTTCAACTTTATGACATGATAATTAAAAGTGTATTACCTTGATGACTAGAAATAACATTAATATCTCCTCATTACAACACTAACTCTTTGTCATCACCAAGCCTTTGTGTTGTGGAACTATTACCATACAAAGATAATGCCATCATGTTATTTGTGAACTATATCTATTGTTTGAGGAAAATGTCTTTATTTTTTCAGCTTTTCTGTTTCTTGGCGATTGTGTCTCTTGACATTTGAACTGGTTACTGTGGAATTGAGAGTGTCATATGAAATCATTATGTTAGGAAATAAAGACAAGTGAAGAGGTGAAGAACGTTGTGACATATGTATTCACTGCACAGCCAGTAGAACTTGACCGATAATTTCTACTGGCTGCAAGAGTCTGAAAACTGGAAAACTGGGGAGGGATTTTCGACTGATTCATCGTTTGCGCGTCGCTATTTACATTTTTTTTGTGCCAGAAAAGAAAAGACAATACCATTGTGTGAGCAGAGGAAAACAGAGCTATTTTTGGACACGCGTTGCTTTTGGTAAATAGTTCCCAAATGTTCTACTTTGCATCGTGTCCCGCTGGTTAAACTGAACAAGCATTTGCCTCCAGGGTCAGACTGTGTTGCTGCAGATGAAACCCGTACAATACTGTACTGTATTATTTGATGTTTATTTAAATATGCATCAAATATTCCAACGCAGATTGACAACATTCCTTTAATTCATATTACAAATAATCCACAAACATGGGCTGTTGCATCATGCCGCATGGATGTGTGTGTGTGGGGGATCTGGGCCTCTTCTTCTGTCTCGCTAAGACCAGACCTAGATCAGACCTGGACCAGACCTGACCATGAGAGCGGCGTGTTTCTGATGTTTTCTGCTTAGAGCCACTGAGGGGCCGAGGTGCCGCAGGTCATGCGATCACAAGACGAACCCATAAAAAGTCCATTAAGCACTGTAGGCTAAGAGCCGTGTTGTCATCCACTTGATGGGTCCTGCAAACAGACACTGCTTTGGTCCGAGGCCTGGAGTTACACACACACACACACACTGTGAGGCCCTGACATAATCCGCACGCCATCTCATTTCCACGTATGTCTGAATAATCCGATAATCTTCTTTGGGTTTTTCGTTTTTTTCTAACGCAGAGTGGATGCATTTACATCTTGTCTATTTTCGAGTCCAATTTGCAGATAGTTTCTACCAACAGGAAAGTGATGCGTGTTGTTGATTGTGCGTTTAGGCCATTAGGAACGGAATGGATTGTGGATAAGTGCAAATGTAAGTACATTTATGTCCACTTACAGCAATGTAATTTAATTTAATTCAAATTTTGCACTCTGAAGCGTCACCAGATCAGATTTAATGTTCAGTCTACGGTGTTTTATAAAAACAGAAACAATCCAGTTTTTGTTATTAAACAGCTATTAACACATTCACATTTTTAAAAAAAAATCAAAGTAAATTGCACATGCTTTTTTTAAATCATTAAGGTAATACCTTAATTTTACTTACTATACTATACAATAATGTGACTTTTAATTATATTTTTTTATTATTTGTGCATTTCATACATGGTTAAAAATATTGTATTTTGTTTTGCTTCGATTTTAATGAAAGTGTATTGTAAATGTCTATATGGTCATTATTATTTGCTCTGACAGAAATGACAGCTTTTCACTTATGGAAAAGAGCCGCGTGTGCGTGTGTGTGTGTTCAAATCGAAATGAGCTATTTTATCAGCCACACACGACTTAGCCTATACACGATCATAGCGTCTCGTGAACGACGCGCTGACCAAACGCTTATTTAGTATATTTCAGTTTCCTAAAGACACTGGTCTGTTCAAATTCAGTGTTGCTCATAAATAAAAGGTCGCTCAGGACAGGCAGAAATTATACTTGAACTTATTCGGTAGCGTGAAAAACATAAGTCTGTGTATCTTTGTTTTGCCTGAAGTGAGCAGACTACTTACTCCTGCCTACAGGCTATGAACTTGGGCCATAAAGATTTACAGCCTCAAAAGGTGGGAAACGCCATTAAAAAAGTGCTTCGATTTAGTTGAAAAACATTCCTCTGGGCCTGTGGTCTCACTTCAAAAAAATAGGAATGTAAAGGAAAAATGAGAGAAGGTGTGGATTTTTTTTTTATTAATATTATTATTGTTTGTTGTTTCATATTTGGCATTAACCGCACTGAGCCTAATGCAGGCTGAACAACTAACTCACCGCGTACAAGAAAGCAAGAGCCACGTCTCTGTAGAAAACACCCTGCTTATTTCCCCGCAAGACGAGCACAACGAACCAGACAGAGCTGAGTTTTTGTCTATTTAAAATAATAAATCTCACTGCCAAAATCAGAAGGAAAAAAAAGAATACACAGAAAAATAAAAAAAAGTCCCCTCTTCTCCAGCTCGGGCCTTCCTTCCTGGAGCGAGGTGCCTGTTTGGCCAGACTGCAACTTTCAACTTGACCTTGGCCTCCAGCCGATGCGTATGTGAGGAAGAAAGCAGCCAAATGTGGCGAGCACTGGCTCCTTTATGGACACCGAACTCGTGTTTGACGCGGAACTGAGCCAAACGTGAAGATGTTTGAATTCTAAATCTTTTCATACACATGTTTTGAATGGAAATTAAGTATTTCTGTCTGTAAAATCCCCATGCGTAATTGTCCCAATGTTTTAAGCTACGTTTAGAGAATGTTAGAACATGTTGTCATATTATAAACATGTCTGCACTTTGAACAGAAAACAGAGTTCTAACCCAAAACACAATGTCTAACCAAATATCACAAATACTGTATACAGTAACTGTATTATGGCACGCGTAATTGCGCATGGGTTCATCCGAGAAATAAGTACATGTATCACTCACAGGTTTTTCTCACGCCATGTTTGACACAGTTCCTCCTAAAAGCCTGTTGTGTTTGCACTCTGTGCAGATTCACGCCCCAGCTTCACACCAGAGTGGATAAAAAATACATAAAGGTCCTGTTTGTATAAAAACGTGGATTACACTCATGTTCAGCATCTTCACAAACACACACACACACACCGCTTGATCTGCGTTATCTGATGTCTAGACGTTTATCATCTCCTTTGCATATCACGTGCTTGGCTCTGGCCAATAACCTCGCGATCTTTATGTACTCAGGCGTGCTGGTTATCGTTACTCTGCCGGAGTCCCTGCTCTCTCCTGTCTCTGCTCAGTTGAGGGGATTTTGAAAAAGAGTTGGTCGTCTCGATGTAGGGCGTGCTATGACCGCGTCATTGCTCCTCCACCCGCACTGGATTGACCCGGTGATGTTTGTCTACGACAGCGCTTTGGATGAGAGAAGCAAGAACATGGACGGATTTACTGGAGGTAATTTTGCTGCAAACCAGTGCAGGAATTTGCTAGCGCATCCAACCTCACTGGCTCCCAGCACCACCTACACTGCGAGTGAGGTGCCAGTCTCTGGCATGGGGGAGCCTGGCAAACAATGTAGTCCCTGTTCTGCCACTCAGAGTTCACCCAATGCGTCTCTGCCGTATGGATATTTTGGCAGCAGCTACAGTTACCCATGCAGGATGTCACACAGCAGCGTCAAGCCTTGCGCACAGCCTTCCGGCTATGGCGATAAATATATGGACTCCTCTGTGTCGGGTGAGGAGTTCTCCAACAGGGCCAAGGAATTTGCTTTTTACCAGGGATATTCCTCTGCTCCATACCAGCCCAGCTACCTGGATGTCCCCGTCGTGCCTGCGCTCAGTGCTCCATCTGAGCCAAGGCATGAATCCCTGCTGCCCATGGAGCCTTACCAGCCATGGGCCATCACCAACGGCTGGAGTGGGCAGGTTTACTGCACCAAGGAGCAGCCACAGTCGAATTCTCTGTGGAAATCCACGATACAAGGTAAATCCGAGGCAGTTTTGCCGCAATCTTCGTGTTAATAGGAAATGTAACTGAAAATCTGTGTAACATCTGACGTAGAATGTGTTTCCTCTGTATTTTGTGCCATGAAAATGAAAATAGAAAATCCTTATTTTCATTGCACATTCACAATCCAACCAGTGCAACATCTGCCAATAAAAGATGTCAACATGAAATATATTAAGAACTGTTGAACTTGAAAACATAAACTGTTGTTTTTCGTCCCCTTTAAATAAAAACAAGCAGCATTTAGAATAGAATAGAATAGAATAGAATAGGTCCCAATCTGGGAAATGTGTATTTTACAAATAAATGGAATCAGTGCTAATCTGTGTAAACAAAATAAATAATATTAATGCAAATATTTTCCCTGGTGCTCTGAAATATGACGTTGCATCTCCTTTTCCTCTCCCCTCCACAGACTCGATATCTGCTGGAGACAGCTCCATCCGCCGAGGGAGAAAGAAGCGCGTGCCTTACACCAAGGTGCAGCTCAAAGAACTGGAGAGGGAGTACACCACCAACAAATTCATCACCAAGGATAAGAGGAGACGGATATCCGCGCAGACAAATCTGACAGAGAGACAAGTGACAATCTGGTTTCAGAACCGGCGCGTAAAGGAGAAGAAAATCGTGAATAAGTTCAAGAGCTCCAGTTAGCGTGGAGATACTGAGAGGAGATACTGTAAGGCGGAAATGGATGCGTTTCCCTCTCCCCAAAAAACTCAGATATAATTTATTACAATATGAACTGTTTTTTCTTTGACGCTAGAGTGGCTCTGTTTTGACGCACACGTTTCCCTCCTCGCATTTTAATTGGATCCAGAACCTGCGGCCTGTTGACAGGAGATCGGAAACGGTTTGCAACATGTTGACCAAAGTGATTCTGCGACGGATGTGTGTGAGTGTGTGTGTGTGTGCGTGTGATCTCCTGCAAAAAACTATAAGAATTTATGGCTTTGGAGGCCTCAGACCTCCCAACACATCCTCCTGCGCGTCATAATAAAAACATAATCAGATGAAAACTGAAAACCTGAATCAATTAGAGCTTTTATTTTGTGACAGAGTCAACAGAAAACAAACTCAGTGATCGAGGCTGAGTAAATGGAAAAGGACAAACACATAATTCATTAGAAGAAAGATGTTTTCACCATTCATTCATAATAAAAAGAAAGATACATCAAATACCTCTCTTATAATAGATAGAACGGTTAAAGGTTTATTAAAATGAGGTTAGACATATCTGCCTTTAGAAATGTCATTTTCATTTCAGTGGATTTGGTAATCAGTGAGTATCTGGTGAAACTTCATCAAACAATCTGAATATTTTCAGTCGTTTCCCTTCACTTTGTCCCCGTGACGTCTTTTCTGAACAGGGTGCTTTTTGTTGAGAATAATTCGCATGAAGATTTTTTATTTTTTTTCTTCATGAAAGCGCTGAAAGAGTGTATTTAAACATGTCAATACTATCTGACTCCAGCTAATCTATTCTCCCTTTTTTCAACTGCAGTAACCAGAAGTTTTTGACAATAAATGTTTGAGAGACAACGTGCGGGCTTGTCATTTTCATTCATCTTGTCGAGTCTAAAATGAACACATTTATTTCTGTTTATTTTTTTAAATGACATTTCAAGAGTTCATCTTATGGTTTGACTAATATCATTTATAATTGGTTATAGACTAATCCCCAAACTGATGGTGTTGTTCACAGGCCAGCAGGCCTTCAGGACTCAGCCTCCTCTGAGGCTCTGCCACTGAGGCTCAATGTTGCCATCTAGTGGCGAAGCGTTGTCAACACAACTGCTGACCAACTTTATCTCTGCTTCCATGCATTCGTGTGTGTGTCTGTGTGTCTGTGTGTTCTGTTTAGGACCTTTTGTGGCATAAACACTGACCTTGTCAGGACCAGTAGTCCTCATGGAGACCAAAACCTGGTCCTAATAAGGCAGAAATTAATTTCTAAATTTCTTAGACGAATTGTGATTTGGTTAACATTAGGGTTAGGCATTAACAGGTTATGGGTAATGTTAGTGATAATAATGTTTGTTTGTAAATGAATGGAAGTCAAAGCGAGTCCTTAAAAACATACGTTTTTTTGTTTTTTTTAAAGATAGCTGAGCAAATCTCTTGCTCTTTCTATATTTGTGTGTGTGTCTCCTTTTCTTTTTCTTTTCTTCATATTTAAACACAGGACAAGATGGTGACTCGCATCACAATGTTCTCTAAGATCAGGTGTATTTGTCAGTTAGTTTGACGTTTGCTCCGCTGGTTTTACTCATTTTACTTTTTTTGTTATTAATAAATGAGTCAGCTGATCCCTATACTCATTTATGTGTTCATTTGATTCTTTTAAAATGTATGTAAAACATTAAGGTCACAACTCAGAACCAGTTGATAAATATGATAACAGGTTGTTGTTGTTTTAAAATCACTGGATTATTATGGTTGTTGACGTTATTAATACAACTAATAATATCAACTTAAATATGATTCGCGGATGTTTAGTGTAATATACGTATTAAGTAATGTGTTGTGCAGAATGACATAAAAATATGTTACAAATACTTGGACTTACACTTAAAAATTAATGGGGGAAATAAAGGATTAAACATTTTTTAATCGCTTCATTTAAAATAAACTACACGTCTGCCAACGATGGGATACACTTTTCAGTGAAGTTCAAATGTCATTTCCAAAAGACATTAAGCGCAATTTTATTTTGAAATAAAAGCGATTAAATCAGTGTATAACGAGTGCAGAGTATTTTTATTGTATTGTGTAAATTCATTAACTGATTTGTCCGTCGTTTACAAAATAAATTAAAAACCGACAAATGTTTAGCAGGATATAAACAATTTTATCCCACTTTTACGCACAGATATTTTCCGTTGTTCTCACAACTGATATTATGACATTTACAATAAGATGAACTATAGGATGAATTCATCCATTAAATCCGTGAGCAGCTCACGGTTGTACATATAGACAGAAGCAGGGAACATGTGCACTGACCTCTGAACTGTCCAGCTCCTCTTGATAAACTATGGCCTGCAGGTTCCGGTTGTATTTGAACCTGATAGTTAGTGTCATGTGAGGAGGCAGCAACCTCTGGTGAGTGTCAGCCTCTCAGCTCAGTCTGGGTCATTTAACTAACAATAGCAGAGAAGTTTATCGCTGTAGAGAAGTCTGGATGCTGCTCATGTTCACACATGGGTTTGTGATCTAAAGCACTTTGGAATAACTTCTTGTCGAGCTGTGCTTCTCACATTTTTGTGAGTTTTGATGAATACTCGTCAGTGATGGAGACTGAGAGCTTCCTCTGTGGATCCTGCAACACAAGTGCTTTCCTCTCTCTTCTTCGGTGTCATTGCTCCCCCTAACAGCTGAAACGGGTTAATGCAGCTCACTTTAACATTTCCGGTGGATGCTGCAGGCCTGACGTGCGCCACCAGTCCACTAATATTCATATATAATAATTAAAGTGACACATCATGCCAAGACATGCGTGTAAAAACAGTTGTTGTGGACATTTTGCTTTGATGTTGAGTTTAAATCTTTCCATTCTCCGGGGAGGAAATTAGAGCCAATAAAATTCACACAGTAACAAAGACATTAAAGACACACTAAAACCAAACAGAACAGACGCAACGAAAATAAAGCTTCATTCAACATGACTAGTTTCATAACCACTTTTGATATAAAGCATTTCCCCTTTCTTTTCGTTTTTTTCGTGTGTGCGTGTCTGTGTGCGTGTGTTGGTTGTTCTCGGGGGGGATGGGATGTTTTGAATGTTGTGCAGTGAACTTCAGACAAGAAGAGACAAGTCATTTGTTTCTATATCAAACGCATTTGTAAATACAATTTCTGTGTGGAGGGGAATCCCACTGTTCACAAACAAACAAACAAACAAACAAACACATATACATCACGCTGCCTGGAAGGCGCTGGCACCAGGATTAGAACGTTTTATTAAGGTTTTTAAGTAGTGTTTTACAGCAGCTTCAGCTGTAAAACATCACCCACCCACCCCACATCGTCCACCCTACATCCGGAGACCCCCGCCCCACACACACACACACACACACACACACCCCAGGTGCTGTCAGACTGAAGCTTCCATCTTCCTCTCTCTCTCTTCTCAGCTTCCTCACATCTCCATGACACGAAACATGAAACAGGATTCAGCAGTTTGTGTGCATGCGTTTTTTTTCCCTCACATGTGCTGCACACATTGTTTTTCATAATGAAGTCATATGAATATTATCATTATTACTGTTATTATTTAACGTAAGAAACAATGTGCGATTGGAACACGAGAATAGTTTTATGTGGGGGAAGTAAAACAGGTCGATTGTTGTTCCAAATCGAGAACAGAAAACCTTGTTTTTTATTTTTCTGATTAAAAACTCGTATGTTACAGTCGTTGTTCTGACAGACCTTTGAAAACGCCTTAATTTCAGCTATTCATCTACTTTATCGTTTCTGTGGAACACGACTATTAAAGTGGACGAATTGCTAAATATGTCGTTTGATTTGTTTAAAAGTACAATACAATTATAGCCTTCTTCTATATCTTATAACATTGTTTAAAAGCAGGTTAAAGCGACTGTCATTGTACCGATTTACAACGTTTTTAATACAATAGTTATTCATTGTTAGTGTTATTTCCACATAACACTAAATATTTCCACATTGTAAATTCTCCTATTTTTGTATTATTATTTGTTTTGTTTTTATACATAGGCCTGTTATTACGCATGAACGTAACAGACTGGGCCCTAAAACTATATGATTCGTTTCAACCAAATATTAGAACTTTACTCCTTGTCTAATGAACCAGGAACCGAGTCAGAGGAGGCGCACACAGGTTTTCATGCAGTCCAACAAGTGTCGAGAGAAACTTCAGGGGAACAAAGAAAACTCAACGTTCATATTAATCCTAAAACACTTTCTTTGCAAAACGAGCGCTATTTATTTGTATTTCATTTTATTATTTATCGTTCACTGTAAAACATTGCCAAAAACTGTATAAAAATATTTGCACCGATTACCGTTAAAAAAAAATCCAATTATATATAAAAACGTATTTGCTTAATTGTTTTGCTATAGAGCAAATAGCTATAGAGCTTTTATTTTACACATTGTCTGTTAGTTACTGTTATGTGAATACACGTGTATTGTGTTTATTTATTTCACTTTCCACATATTCAGTGGTTGAAAAGGCTGCTGTATGAGAGGGAGGAAAGGTTTAATGTGACACAGTGGGCCACTCTTTTACTGCAGAGCCTCGGCCTAAACGCAGAGGCTGTGGCTGCGCGAGTGAATAATCCACCGCAGAATAAAAACAAGAATTACTTTCGTTTTTACTACATGCGACGATTTTAATCACCGCGTGAATAACAGTCTCACACAGCGTTGAATGAGGCTCAGACAGTGAAGTGAAGCAGCAGCAAAAAAAACAAAAAAACACCTGGACAGAGTGAAATATAACAGACTCCTAATGACAAATCCAGTCTTTGATGTATGGAAAGTGAATTTGGACTCTATTCTGAAAATTGGCTGCATGGTAGGATCAGTGACACGTGACACATGCACCCACTTACACTCAGCACTGATGACAAATGAAAATGTATTGAAGTGTGCGGGAAATAGCCCGTGTCCGACGGTTTATATTGGGCGTTGCAAAGAGAGGACGGACTGGACGGGAGCCCCATGGGCAAATACCTTTATTATTCATAGCCTATAAACAGCATCGGCATGTTTACATTAAACATTAAACGCGTGCCTCCTCGTGCCTATGTACATATATATTTCAGCTGATTACCCTCACGTGAACTTCATCCCAGTTCCAGTTTGTACCTGTTTATATTTAAAAGAAATCTGCACAAGATGGATCCTTAAAAGCACTTTGTGCTCGATAAGTCTGCAGATTTCAAATAAAGTCATCAAGTCAAAGTGAATTTTTTAAAACGTCGTTCGTGCAAAAAGGTAAAACCGGTAGTCACATAAAAGAATAAAACACAATAAAATGCAAAATACAGTAATAAAAATGAAGGATCCTGTGCGTAAAATGTGCTGAAATAAGTAGCTTAATATGGTGTAAGAAATAATACAATGGTTTAGTGCATCATTTTAACATAAAGGCTGATCAACTCTGACATAAACAGGTAAAAACTACGGAGTAAACATCATTCTGTTGTGTTGTGTTTCAGACTAGTTCACATGCTTTAATAGAGATGAGAATGTTGCTCCACTCAGGCGACAGATTACCAAGCCATGCCTTTACACAGTCTATTGTCTTTGTCCTCGCTCCGTGTGCCAGACTGGACTGATTCCTGGTCGAAGTGCAGCATGGTGACGCGCATTGCTGCGCCACAACAGATTGTCTAGATAGTCAAAGTGTTATATTTACACACAGAGTGCGAATGTACAAACACTGGCTCAATTACAAAGTGGTTGGAAATGTTTGTTTTTAAATAATCCTAATCCTATAAAACATCATGTTACCAGTTGACCTCTAAATGTGAGAATTTAGCCACGTACTTGTGTGGCATCCTATACCATTTACACACGAATGACCTTCATGCATGATCCAAAAGGTGATCTCTAAAAGCACGCGCAGATGTCTGCAGAGGTTAAGGTTAGGGTTAAGGTGAGGGTGACGTTTGCAAAGTAAACGGTATCTGTTTAAAAAAAAATGACAAGTGAAGCAGTGTGTTGTGAACTTCTTTGTTGTAACGAGGTCATTTAAAGATCATATAGTTCACACTCAGCTGTGAAGACCTAACACACACACAATTCATCTATGGTGATCGTGTGAGGGATCCGCTATAAAGGTATTAGCTCCTTCAAAACTTGGGTGGACGCAAAATTCCTTTTCAGTATTTTTCCCTTCCCCGTACAGCCAAAGGTCTTCTTCATAAACTCATTGACTCATATAGCCTACACGTTGAGGCGTAGGCTATCTGTCATTTTGTGCCAGTGGTCACATGGCTTTGGCCCTCAGGAATGGATAGAGATGGATCCCCACGTCAGCTTGTAAGTCTAAGGATTTGTGCTCCACCAGTCTGCCTCTAAGTGACTGGAGCGCAGCAGCGCCGCGGAGGAACTACGCGAGGATGATTGTAGGACGTTTCCATTAAGGCACCAGAATATGGATTTTGATGAGCGGATCTCTGGCTCTAATATGTATCTACCGAGCTGCACTTACTACGTCTCCGGAGCAGACTTCCCGGGTCTCCCTCACTATTTAACCCAAAGCCAGTCGTCTTGCCCCGTGACCTACTCCTACCAGTCCTCAGCGCTGCCACAGGTCCCGTCCGTGAGAGATGTGGCTTTCAGAGACTATGGCATCGATGCCTCCAGTAAATGGCACCACGGCAGGGGCAGCCTGTCACACTGCTACACGGAGGATATCATGCACAGGGACGGCTGGACAAACCCGAGCGCACGGGGAGGAGGAGAGATCCTGGTGAAAGGAGGCTCCGGCGCCAGCAGCAGCAGCTCCGGCTCCTCCAACCCGACGCCGGGATTTTATGGCAGCGTTGGCAGGAACGGTGTCCTGCCGCAGGCGTTCGACCAGTTCTTCGACACGGCCTACGGGAGCGCGGAGGGTAGCACAACAACAACAGCCACAGCACACGCAGCAGAAACGGACAGACACGCAGCCAAAACAAGCCCCGTCCCGGATCACACCGGCGCAGCCTCGGACTCGGCAGAGAGCTGCAGCCCCAAGTCTTCCTCCGGCCACTGCAGCGAGGAGAAGCAGGGCAGAGGCAGCAGTGAGTATAGTCTTACTCCTTACTCCATGCATGCAAGAAGGACAGAAATCTCTTAAAAGCGTTTTATATGCCAGTTTTATATGCACGTAAGGTTTATGGAGGCCCTGCAGATTTACCCTATAACAAAACTATGTTATAAACAAGATCACGTGCTTGGGATTGAAATTGGCCGTGAAGACTTTGACGTTAAGCTTGTCCTCCAATATTTCATACTATATATCCACGTTTCCTACATCTGAGTCTTCACATGTTTTTATATAGACTAATTAGTGTTTAAAAAATATAATTTTATATGCTAAACACTAGCCTCATACACGAGTGAAATAACAATCCAAGTATTACAAATCCACTCCAAATCCTTCATATTTGTTATCCATGTGATTAGAATGAATTTGGTCATCATATTTATGTGTGTTGTGAAGTGACTGCTGAGGCATTTTGATTTGGCTCTGGGTCAGATTTACGCTGATCCTTATTTAAATATTTACAGATTCACTGGATTTTTGAGGATTGAATCCAACAACTTCTTCTCATGGAAGGAATGTGCTTCACCACCACAGACACAAGAGCTTGTTTTTACACACAGTGAAGGCACAGGCGGACAGTAAATAAAAGCTTTTATGCATAATGCTTGAGTATGTTTTCATTAGAGTCCGCACTCTTAAACAAAACAGACAGATTGAGTTTGATTCTTTTTTGAATATGTATATATATATATATATATATATATATATATATATATATATATATATATATACACACACACACACACACACACATATATATATATATATATGTATATGTTCTCACACCTTCTACAGTCCCTCATGTCCTACACCTTCCACTATCAAGTCCAGTCTTTGTTTACAAGTGTGGCCGTGTATGAGCGGATGGAAACACTTGAACTCCACAGCTGCACCTCCACTCAAAACAAGAAAGAGAGAGTCATTTCAGATTCTTCATGCATCTATAAAACGTGTATGTTGATGGTGACTTTTGCCTCGTGTTGTGTTCCAGGTGGTCAAAGGACGCGCAAGAAAAGGTGTCCATACTCCAAATATCAGATCAGGGAACTGGAGCGGGAGTTCTTCTTCAGTGTTTACATCAACAAAGAGAAGCGTCTGCAGCTCTCGCGGATGCTCAACCTGACAGACCGCCAGGTCAAAATCTGGTTTCAGAACAGGAGGATGAAGGAGAAGAAACTGAGCAGAGACCGTTTACAGTACTACACCACAAACCCCCTGCTATAAAAACTGAACAAAGACTGTCACTGGCTTTCAGCCATGTGCACCCTGACCGTCTACAACAACATTACCTGGACAAGATGGCGAGTCTTTTTTATAAATGTGCCAGACTTTGTAAAGAATTTTAGTATTTACACGCTATTTTGTCATTAAACAACATTGCCCTTATTATTATTATTATTATTATTATTATTATTATAATTATTATTATTATTATACAGGACTTTGATTTTTCCGTTCCCGGTCCAACAACAGTTTTGTAGATTGTAAAGTGGTTTGCGTGTTTGACGCGGGAACCAAATGTTTCTGAATCCCTTTTAGCCTATAATAGGCTATTTAAACACACGGATTACCGTGTTGCATTTTCCAAAAAAAAATTGTTTTTCTGTCTTTAAAATGGAAATTAATTACCGCATTATACGCACACATGTACTGTTCTGTAAATAAGTGTCTTTCTGCCATTTTTAAATTAAAAATTCACAAATGAACGCACGGACGCACAACTTTTGTGACCAGAAACCTGGACATTACTTCGTGGTTTCCTCACCCCCCCACCCCCTTTATATTTTATTTATTGTACAAACACAACTCAGACAAACTGAAAACGGTTCTTATGGATTTATTAAAAGATGTCACCTGGCACCATTGGTGACCACATTACCCCCCTAAAAATGACTACATGGTTAGAGAATACATGCTTAAATCACCTGATACCAGTTCATTGATTTCATGCATTTACATTCAGATATTGAACATCTGCGCTGAAGCTCTTTTTGTTGAGCTCTTGGCCGTAAAGTTGGATAAATCTCCAACTTAGATTCAAAGGGAGGCCGCTGATAAAAGCACAAAACGCTACAAATGAAACTTAATCCAGTATTTTGTTTTATATGCCAGCACGTGGACCGGATCCGATGTACGAGACTAATGTCGGATGCTATTTATTCCCCAATGACTGGGAATCTGATCTGGATAGGTTATAATCTGATATCCTTACAAAGGCTTCATTTATTTCAGATGTGACGCGCAGAGGCTGAGATTTGACCCACCATGCCTGTTAGTGCTTTTCTCCACTTTTCTGACACTTGTTCGTATCATGACTTTTATGGATGATCACAACCTTTTAAATGATTTAAACCTATTTTGGTTGAATTGTTCCCCCCCCGCAAAGTTATCAGATTTAAAGGCATGTGCTGGTACTGGACACCAGTGCGTGTGTTTCCATCCAGACAGTGACATTATGGAACAAATGAAGACATGACAAACTCCAGATCCCTATTACAGTCGTCACTATAACTCTGCAACCAGTTATTTATTGTCTGGAGAACATTAATCCTTAAGAGTCTCAACACTTTTGATGCCAACTAAACAGACTGTGGATTTGGGTGATGTAGATGTCTAAGATTATGGTTAAAATGACGCACGCCTGCGTAAAAATAGTGTCCGAATTGAGCTGGAGTGGCTTTATGTCCACTACAAGGCCCATGAAAACAACTTAAATAGCCGGCCATAAGCTAATAAGGGCCCTGATGCCTCCTTCCATATAGCGTGCATCCTGTGAGGCTCCCAGGAATTTCGGTTTGATTGCTGCACATCCTCCCAGTTGCTCCAGTAACTTGGCCATAAAACGTGGATTCGTCTGGAGCATTTGGAGAGTGGTGCAATAAAGCGTCTGAGACCAAGGTTATTAACTGTGACTAAGGGGCTGAAAAACAACGGCTGGGAGCATTGAAAGCTTGTGTTCACGGACCTTTCCGGCGTCATTTGTTTCAGCATCTTACCGCGGCAGGAATATTCTGTATTTGCGTGGCGTTTCAGTGCACGGGGCCTGCCGTCTTCGCCCACTGGGAGGCGCTCCTCAGATCAATGTCATTGCCGTGAATTGAGATATAAAAGAAGTTTGCCTCAGCTGCTTTAAAATGTGTCACCACACGTCAGGATTTCATTGTTAAAGGTAGGCAATGAAATGTATGCATATCCACTTTATGACTGTATACGTGGGGTTCTTAATGCGATTTAAGGGAGTGTGTCTATTTTTCTGCCTCATCTCCATCTGGAAGTCACTGAAGTGGAGACACTGTTCTTCATTTTAGCTGCAGCTGGGATGATATAATGACAGCATTACAGCAAAATTGCTGGAAGTAAATAGCGCAAGAAAAGATGTTTGTTTCCATCAAATCTCGTGCAAGTTTCTCGCATTGCAGTTCTGCCAAAGTTATGGACCTGGGGGTGACTTAATGCACACGGAGATATAAGATCACAAGGGCCTAAACTGCAAGCATGGTGTGGCTCACTAACTTTTATCTTCTCTATACGTTTTAAAATGTAAATTATACATCATTTTGTAAACACTCAACTGGGTTTATGTTCTTCAAATGTAATGTGGACACTGTAAACCTGGGAATTAGAAACTTTGAATTGTCCCATATAAATTATTTGTTTACTTTGATATTTGGATGCAGCTCGTTGCATCCGTGTGTGTGTGTGTGTGTGTGAGAGAGAGCCAAGGCGTGCGCGCTGACATAAACAGTGGGGAAATGGGAAATTTTAGCACAGCGCGCGAGTTCATCCTCATTTTCCCCCACACATTTGTATTTATATTATTTTAAATGTCTGTCTGACCTAAAACATTATAATAAATAAATAAATACAGGAACAGCTCAGTCATCACAAATGATAATCCAATAGAGTATCATGAACATTATCATCCACATGCAGCCAGACTGCTGCTCGTTTTGACGCCATATAAAATGGCTGTACATAAAGTGTAGCTCTCATTTGTAGACTCATTGGCTCCAGACTTAAAGGAAAATGGAGGCGGCAGTGAACGCATCTTTGGAGACATGAGGGCTGACCTAAATCTGCAGGCCTTTAGGCTCCTAAACACAATGGCGGTCTTTTCAGGAAACATGTGCGTCTGCCCTTATTTTTATTTATTTTAAATAGTTTTTGTTTATTTTTTTGTATATTTGAATGGTAAAAACACAGTTTAATACATGCCTTTTATTCACGCGTGTGTACACAACGAAAACAAATGCCAGACTGTTGATCTTATTTATTTTTAATTGGATCATATTAGGTCATATTTCACAATATTTGGAATTTCCACAATATTTTCTATGTATGTATTTTTTTGGGGACTGAACAGTGGTTAACATTTTTAAATATATATTTGTTTCTACCTCAGCAGATTTGTAGGTCTATTATCTTTTATTGTAATAATTTAAACTAATAATAGTAATACTAATGTTAAATAAAAGACACGGTGGAACTATTCTTGCAATTTAAAAAACCCTACTTTGCTATTAAAGAAGCACATGAGCCGTTTTATTTGTGCGTAAAATTGATTGTTGGAGGAGTTGATTTTATTGTGTGTGTGTGTTCGTGTGTGTGTGTGTGTGAAAAAAAAAGATAGACTAATTTCCCCCAAAAAATGTCCTCTATTTCTTTAATTTCTAAGATGATTGTTTAGACAATAATAGCAATAGTAATGTAATGTAATAGTAATGTGGGTCAATCTATTATGCTGTTGGCCATCTCTTGGTTTCCACTGCATTTTTAGGGCTTTGTTCATTGTTCAGCTGTGGCGCTTATACTCCAGCGTGTGTCCGTGTGTCACCTTTGTCAATGCTCAGCAAAGCCTCATTTCCATGCAGTTAAAGATGTGACTGGACGTGTAGTCATGTAATTTGCACCCACAGTATCCACACTGTATACTATCATCAAAGCAGGAGGGGCTCAGAGGTGACCTTGTCCCTGTTTGACCAACACTCTGGCAGAAGGAAACTGTGTGTACACACAAAGCTGCTGGACATTCCAGCAGGAATCTCTTTGTAAAAATAGCCTTTACTGCGAATAATAAGCGGGACAGCTCCAGTCAGGATGATGGTCCCTCGACCTTTGGATCTTTGAGCTCCTCAGAGGCAACTCCAGAACCCTTCATTTTTACAGTGCTGTAAAACTGGCCATAAAGCAATGCATTGTACATAATTGTCAGGGGCAGCTTTCAACAACCGACTTGTCAAGTGATGTTGAATTTAGATAAGCAGCTCCAGACTCATAGGTGCTGATCGAGACTCGATGTGCGCGGTTCAGGAGAGATTTAAAGATTTTACCTATAAACCTCTCTGATGCACCACTTTCCCACAACACTTTCTCTTTACTTAGACTAAAAGAAAATATATGGCACAGTGGAGCTGCCTGGTCGGACTGGGAGGAGTCTGTACTCGCCTAGTGTTTTAATTGGCTGCAGGCTACAGTGAGAAGCGTGAGTATCGGTAATTATTCAGCAATGTTTTGCACAAGAAATGTCAGCCAGAAAGGGCTATCTTCATCCTCCGTCAAATTATACCACAACGATGACATGCCCCAACAACCAAGCTGGAAATTCGTTTTTCGTGGACTCCTTAATCAACGTGAGAACCGACAGTGGTTCGTATTACCAGAGTAACGGCGTGTATTTGCCACCGACGTCGGAATACTCATATGGACTCTCCGGTGGCTCTTGTTTCCCGGGGATCGGTAAGCGCAACGAGCCAAGCACCCAGAGCGTGATCCCTTCATCTGCTCCGTATGTGCAAGGGATGGAGACGTGGCTGGAGACGTCGAGATCCTGCCGTGTGGATCAACCCAGCGGCCAGCACATGGCTCAGTGCTCCTTCTCACCGAGTATAAAAGAGGAGGGCGCATATTGTCTTTATGAGTCTGACAAATGTCCTAAAGGAGCGACAGTAGATGACATTTCTTACTCCGCTGCATCATGCCCGGTCACCGGCAGCACCGTGCCGGTTCCCGGGTACTTCCGCCTGTCTCAGACGTACACGTCCTCCAGGCTCTACCATGACGTCCAGCCAAACATGAACCACTTTACTCTGCAGCAGCGACCCGCCCGCTTGGACAGCCAATCCTCCTCGCAGCCGCCGGCTGCTCCCGCAGAGCCCGAGCGCAGGGAGAGCCACGAGGAGGCGCCTCTCCCTCCGCCGTGCGCTCCAGCTCGAGAGGAGGACAGTCGCCTGTCCTCCGAGAGCTCATCCTCCCCCGAGCCCGCTGAGACGTGCAGTGCGGAGTGTCCAGAAAAGCCCATCAAAGGTGACGAGTCGACATCCATTCATAATAATAAAAAAAAAATAAAGCAGAAAATAGATTAAAAAAACAAAACAACAACAGTAGTTTCTAAGTGGATATGCACATGTGTTTTTTTACGCAAAGCTCTGATGAATCACTGATTTTCTGATTGACTATCACAGGATTATTTAGGTCAGCCGCACACAGGTGTGTGTTAATCGATCTATTTACCACTTTATCAAGCGTGAGGTGAAATTGAACGTGACTTAACCAATCAGAGCCGAGGATCAGAGCTATTTATTGCTCCTCTTTTAAGATTACACAGGCTGTCGTAGCTGTGCTGTATCCTGTTGCAACGCAATTTACACTCGCCCCAGTGATTTATATCTGCACGCAACAGTGTGAAATTTTCACAACTGTAAATCACACGAATTATCCTCGTGTTTTTTGGAATATTCTAGGGTTTTTATTAAAATGCAACACTAATTCCAGTGCAGTCTGTATAAAAGTCCCTGTGTTCCCCACAAGACTGGTCTCTATTTGTCCTTTCAGTGGCACAGGCCTTGCTATATTTTCAGGAGACCGAGCAGGCTATGTTTTATGTCTTAATGAAGACGCAGTTGGCTACAGGCTGCTGTGGTTTAAGGCTGTTAAACGGTAGCAAATAGCAGTGTCTGCTATAAACTGCTGAGTTGCATTTATAAGGGAATCCACAGTGCTTTCTGGCTGTGCGTAAAATCCGAGTAGGAATCAGTCATTATGGCTCCCTATAATCCATGCTCGGTGTCATATTGTAGAATTTATACGTCTAACTTGCAGCTTTACATGTAATGGTGTGAGACCATTGTTTTATCAGCTAAGTCGTTTTGTGATGCTTTGGATTTGTAATTTTACTGGTCTAGTATGTCTTTATCTTCCTCTATAAGCCATACAGGTATAATGGATTTGTCACACCTGTTGCCTCATAACCTGTAATGCCTCGTTCTCGTTACATTGCAGGAGACGGCAAAATGGAAAGTACGGCTAATTGGCTCACAGCAAAGAGTGGCCGAAAGAAGCGATGTCCCTACACCAAGCACCAGACTCTGGAGCTGGAGAAGGAGTTTCTCTTCAACATGTACTTGACTAGAGAGCGTCGCCTGGAGATCAGCCGCAGTGTGCACCTCACTGACAGGCAAGTCAAAATCTGGTTCCAAAATAGGAGAATGAAACTGAAAAAAATGAGCCGGGAGAATCGGATCAGAGAGCTCTCCAGCAACTTCAGTTTCTCCTGAGACTGTCTGCGTCTCTGGCGCCCTCCTGCATCCATGGCCGGGGCGCCTGTGCAGCCTCCCCTGCAGCCAACTATGAGAGAAAAAAATGGGACCTACCCTCTGCTAACTTATTGATTGTTGTTCTTTCGACAAAAACGTTATTTTCACGTCTGTTTTAATTTTGTCGTGGATGTGTATTTATAAATGGCTACATTTGTAACGTTGATCCAATGTTGTGTTTTAAAAGAAAACAATGTTCAGAATGTGACCACAATGTTTCAGAGCTTCAGGCTTGTACATATTGTATATTTAACCCGAGTGAATCACTCTGGAGTTTGCATGCTGGACTAGACCTTGGGATACTTGTGTTACAGTTACATGTAGGTCTTTGTGTGACAGCTAAAAGAACCCAAGAGGTTTGATGAATATTTGCACATTTTGCTGGTCAAATTAATAAAAGTCATCCCTGCAACTGTAGACTTTCTTACTTCATTCAGAAAGACATGGACAGTGCGTGGTGTTCATTTGTATTGTAGAACAAATTCACACAAAAAACAATATCATATATAAATTATGTGGACTATTATAAATATTACAATATTATTATTGTGTTGTGGTGACCGTGCACTGCAGCTAAAGCGCTTCTTGTTTGATGGAATATTTTGAACTACACACTATGTAAACAAGCAGTGATTTTATTATTGTTAATAATAATATTTGTGTTATTATTTATATTATATGTTTTTTCACATTGAGCACTGATGCGTTTTATTTGTATGACACAATATTAAATACTATATTCACATTTTATTCGCTAAATTTAATATTATATGGACTGCATGACTAAAAATGGTTAAAACAGTTTGACTGGTGTTGTTTGGCTTCCTGCTTTTCTGCGTCTTCACAGGTTTGTAAAAACGGTTACAGGCAAGAGCTTACAGCAAAAAAAGCGACATCATTTCCACATCTGGAAAACAGTAAAAAGCGTCAGTAAAACGGGTTATAGCAGATTTTGCAGAGGAGGAGAGCGGACTGTTGAGTGGTTTAGGTAGTCTCATGTTGTTGTGCTATATTATTATTGCTCCCACAACACGAAACTGCCTTGATTACCCCAGTAAAAGTCGTCGCATCGTGAAAAGCGAATCACTGTTAATAACTAATCACATTTTTCTTTCATAATTTGGCACAGACTCAAAATCCAAATGGATTACTCCACAAAAAGTGCACTGCTGCCTGTGAGTCATACACTATTTTGTGTGGGCTTTTATTACATTATGAAACCATGGTACTGTTTTCATATAGAGATACAGAGTTTTCACCGTGAATGTAATTTAACACGTACGTGTCTAAATGGCATGTGAAGCGAGTGTGTGCATCTAAGCAGCAGGAAGTGAACGACGCGGGCAGGGAAAGGGAGGATTAAGGCTTGTATGTGTCCAGGAGAGGAGGAAAGGACAGGACAGGGCAGACAAGGCCTCGGTTATGACCATTGAAGTCCGCCAGTTGCCTCGCCATAGGGAATGCCGGATGCGTCTGCTTGGCCCAGAGAAAGGACACAAAGGCCGAGCTTTATTGGTGATATTTAGCTTAGACAGCCAGGTTGTAACCTGAAGAAAAACAACCCAATTGCCCGTGGTAAAAAGGGGACTGTTATATAGCACCCAAATAACCTCACCCCACTTTCCGTTTTAGATTGCCTTCAAAGTGGAACCCGGCCGCAGCCCTGCAGATACAGCAGCAATGTGCATCTTGGAAACGCTCCCGCAATGTGTTTAGATACTGTAAAAGCCCAATGGTGCCTTAAACACGTCTTTGCTTGTTTTTATCTTATATAAAAACTCGGAAATGTTGCACTAAAATCATTTCCTTTCCAAAGCAAGAGATTTATAGAAGGAGGTCATTACATTATTGGGCTAAACGCTGTTTAACTATATTATTTTGGACAATAAATAATCTCATTAAGTTTTTTTTTTTTTATATATATATAAAAACTGAGTCTTTTAAAAGGAAGAGGTGGTCTGATTTTCCCAAATAAATGCTTTAAATTAGTATCACGCCTGAGTCACGTCACAGCCACAGTGTATTCGATTACACTGCCATAACATGTCTTGACAAAAAAAATCCCAGCGTTTATTGCTTATTAAACGAAATATTTCCCAATAAAGGCGCGGGGATTTGCTATTAAAATCTGGTGGGGGAAAATGGTGGCCATTTAGTTGAGCAGCAGGCTGATTTATTATTTATTGTTCTGTCCCACGGTCACGTGTTTGGGGCGCCCTATCCAGTCTTGGGCAAGGTTCAACTAACTGGACGCATTGAGCTGCAAGCTGGTGCAGGAACGCAGCACATTATATCATGCAATGAATCTGCTTTTTCTGAAGATTGCAGGACTCTAACGCGATATAGTTTTTTTCCTGCCTCTTTTGCAATGTCGACGCTGGGGACGAGTTATTACGTGGACTCGCGTGTTCTTCCCGAGCAGGAAGATATGGCACCGAGGTACTCATCAGCTGCAGGGGTGGAGCAGGCGGTGCTCACCGAATATGGCGGACAGGAATCTTGTTCTTTGCAGACGAAATCTTCTATTTTTGGTGGATCTTGGAGTCCCATCTCGGCCCACCCTCCGAACACAGCCACCCCGACCTACATACATCACCATTACACGAGCAGCGGGGACAACGATGGCATGTTTACGCGCTCCTGGGCGATGGACCCGGTCTCTGCGTCCCTGTGTTTAACGGGATTACCGTCGGCAGCCATGCACTATGAGATCAAACCCGAGCCTCTGATTGGGAGTGCTGAATGTACAACTTTGGAGACGCACACACCTCTTTTGTCTGACATTGAAAACGGCGCTTCCCTTACGGAGCTTCCGTGCGAAACCACATCCACGTCTAAAACCATTGACGACAGCCCGTCAGCAGATGGGAAGAGGGAGATAGAAGCAAGTAAGCAACGCAGCGCTTTACTTATTATAGTCATGCTCACATTGAGGAGAAAAGGATGAATCAGAAATGCTTGTTCATTTAGTGTCATGGTCTTGTGTGTTGTGGATTTCGTCTAAACATGTGCGTAAAAATGGTTTATTGCCACTATTGTTTAAGATCAGTGCATATTCATGCATGCATATTCATTCACTCCTTGTGATTGCACAAAGGAACTGTGGCAGAGATGTGTCCATGTAGTCCTCAGAATGCACGTTGCAGAGTGAAAAATAAACCAAGAAAATGTTTACTAATACTAATGCGGTTGGCACGCGCATTTCTCCTCTTGTTTGAGAACCCTACACTGTGGCAGCATTAAGGCCTAACTGAACTGTCTTCTCTTATTTATTTATTTTTGACCCCCCCCTCCCCTTGTTTCCAGATAACCCATCGTCCAACTGGCTTCACGCGAAGCCCACCAGAAAAAAACGCTGTCCATACACAAAGCACCAAATCCTCGAACTGGAAAAGGAGTTTCTGTTTAACATGTACCTCCCGCGGGATCGTAGATACGAGGTAGCGAGAGTCCTGAATTTGACCGAGAGGCAGGTGAAAATCTGGTTTCAGAACCGCAGGATGAAGATGAAGAAAGAAAACAAAGACCGGCGGAGAGACAGTTAACTGGGTTTTTGAACTGATGGTGAATTTAGTGTCTGAGGGGGAGAGCGGGGGTGGGGGGAGGTCGACTGTCCTAAATATTCCTGAGCTGTTACACTCATTGTTGTAAAGTTTGTGTTGTTCAAACAACGCTGGATGTTTTTTTCCCCTCCTACAATATCCAGTGTTTTAATGTGAGAGGACGCAGTGTCTCGTCAGAATTTAGATGTTGTAGTTGGCGCACACATGTAAAGGCCTGATTAACCACTGCAGGCCATTTGTTATTTGCATGAACTGATCCTTGACTTAACCTGAATGTATTTCTGCTACCTATTTGCATCGTTTAAGTTATTGTTTTTTGCAACTTTAGATGTTTTTTAATTCTTTTTAATCCATTTGTGAAAAGAAGAAAAACACTGTGCACATTTAAGATACCTCGTAGTTCATAGGTTCATCCATAAATAAAGAATAGTTTGTATAGCAACATGAAAACAAAATGTAATATTTTTTTTAGTTTGTTATTACTTTGCTTAATATTTGCGTGTTATATTCCTAAAATTAACAGAAAAAATACAGTTTATTTAACTAATGTTTTCCCACCTAAAAGTAAGAAAACAATTAAACTAAAATGTTTTTTACTACTGGAAAAACTACTGCTTGAATAAAAAAATATACTTTTATTACATTTGGTTTGTAAAGGTTTTATGGCGCCAACAAACCAAATGAGCCAAAAAGCTTGTCCACATTTATTTTTCTTCTCAGAAATACTTTTATCTGCAGCTAGTAAATAGCTGCATTTAAAAAAAACATTTAATCATAAAACATCCTGAAAATAATAATAAGAAATCGCCTGACAGTGTCAATTCATTCCTAAAAAATGGTTATTTAAATAATGACTATAAAGATACAAAAACAACATTAACGCAGTAAATAATAATAACAATAATAAAGTGCATCTTTAAGATGAGCAAATTATACAATCTGATAAGGAGACAACACATTTCAGCATTATCTTTATCACGTATTTATCACCTCATCGATGTTAACTCTATCTTTTCTCTGACAATCTCAGCCTCGTGTGCACTAAACCACAACCACAGCTTCAACTGTTTATAAGGTGTGAAAGCAGCAAAGCATGTGGAGGCTTCGTGACGGCAGTAAAGCAACATTTCAGAGAGGGCAAAGAGTCAAATATGTAATATTGCTGTAAGATAGGCCTCGAGCTACACACGCACACGCACGCACGCACGCACACACACACACACACACACACACACACACACACACACACACACACACACACACACACACACACAACACACACAGGATTACAGGGATGGGTTTCTCCTAAACCGTCTAATTACTTTACAACCGTCTACCAACATTAAACAGTGGCGGTGCAGAAACATCCGTTTGTTGTCGCAGCACACACACACACACACACACACACATTCACACACACACACTCACAAACACACATTACACAAACAATAAGCTTTGAAGAAAAAACCCACAACATTCATTTAAACTGAATATATCTATCTATATATATGTGTATACATATACATACACACACGTATGTATATATATACATATATATATGTACTGTATATCCTGAATCCGGATCACCATCAAAATCTAATCATTTGGTTTTTGGACCATAGAAAACTTGATTCAAAATCCATGTTATGCTCCTCACAAACAGACAAACAAATCAAAAGCATGGGCCAAAAAAAAACATAATCTTTATGTCAGAGGGTGGAAAAATAAATAGAGTTTAGTAAAAGGTGAAAAAGCACCATCGGTCTGCTGCTGCAGGAGTCAGTGTCACTGAGCTCTAGCCGCCAGCAGGTGGCGGCAGCGGCTCATCTCAGACAGAAGCGACGCGGAGCCTGAATGATGCGTTCATGGCACACAAAGGCCACTCCCCGTTTATTAGAGACATGCGCCACTCGTGTCGTTTCCGTCATTGAACATCTAATCCTGCTAAGTGTTCTGTGACTTTTCAGTCCTTTAATTATGGCATGAATTGCTATCAAAAAAAAAGATGCTCCAATAATTAAAAGTGAGCCTTTGTCTGACCAGGGGTTCCTGCATTTTGTAGTGTCACAGAAAAAGTTTATGAATTGATTCCACTTTGTCCTTCTGAAGAGGTTAGAGGATTTTTCTCCTGCTCACAACCTCATACATGCTCAAGTAAACTGAGTAACCCAATAACATTAATAGACTAAACCATTTAATGTGCAGCTATGAGGATACAGATCATTTGGGGCACAGTGACGCGCATTCAAGGGAAGGTGTTCAAGTAAAAAAGGCACCCCATCATAATTATTTTTTGCAATTATTGTACTCACTTATGTACGTACTCACTACCAACTTACTGTGTAAAAATTACAATTTAAATGCAGGTTTTGTCAACATTACACATTTTGCCTGAGAATTAATACAATGGATCACCTACAAAGTTAAACATATAGTAGACAAAATAATAATAAGTGGATGAATTAATGCATGTCTTTCAAAATGGGCACGTTTCTGCTCAGTGGGCAAAGGAATAGGTGTTTGAGCACCACCTGTGGTGGACCTGTGCATGTCCATGATGTTTATCATACACCAACAACCTCCTTTTTGCCAGTAATTACACTGCACCTCATCAAGTGACATGAACTTGAGTTCCTAAAAAGTGAGTGATTCTTCAAACCTTCCCTTCCTTCCTGTTTTCCTTCAGCATCCCCCCCTCTCCTCCCCCACTCTCCCTCTAAAAGGTCACCCACATGAAGCTCATTAACTCTCTTATTCCTCTCTGGGCCTGAGAGACAACTGAGGTCATTATCTCACCAAAAACAGGAGAAAATGCAGATGATATTTCACACAGACCTTGTCTTTGGGCACTGAAGAAGACAGTTATGTCATTGCTGTTTGACCCTCCATGAGTGTTCCGATGGACATCTTCCGTGCAAACATCAGTGTGAGGAACCAGCTGAAGAAAAACAGAAAGTTGCTCGGATGTTCCTTGTGCCGACCTGTGCTGACCCCTATACATCACTGCTCTTGACATCGCGGGTGACAGAAGAATCCACGAGTGAACTGTGGAGAAAATAAATCTGTTTGGGTCACTTATCTTGCTCTGCCAACTGCTGAAGCTGAACAGGAATCTGAGGTCACTTATGTGTGAAATAGCTCTGTGTTGTTATAAAACCCATCAGAAATTAATCACAACAAATCACCTAAAACACATTTTTATTGTCATTTTGCTGTAATCACAAAGTAAGAGTGTTCCCTTGGACGTCAAGATGAAAAAGAAAAAAAAGATACAAAACAATAACTATGTGTACATTTACACATCTTTTTATATGTACTGTATATATACTGATATACTGTATACATGTAACATTCCCTTTCCTGCAGAGGTTTCAAACCTACAGCCCACGGGCCACATGTGGTCCATCAATCAATTACATGCGGTCACCATTATATATAATTTAATAATGACAACATGGCCCTTCCTTGTAAAAACAGCAGAGGTGATAGAACAATAAATAGGTATGTCAGCAACATTTAAAAAAAAACAAAAAAAACATTTGGTTGTATTTGTCAAGTGTTTTAATTACAGTTATTATTTACATAAACTATTATTATTATTTGGTATTTATAGTTTTATTTAGCCTCATAAATGTTTTTTTTTATCTTTATTATTATTATTATTATTATTGTTGGGGATTATACAACATTCCATGCTAAAACAAAAGTGTTTACTTGAAATTGATGTCAAATTGAATATCACAACATCATTATTGCAGTATCATGATGGAATATAGTGTTGTCATTTTTATTTTTTCTTTCTGGATACTCATTGGCCCCCAGGTGATTTGAGTTGAGACCCCTGTGTTAGTGGGAGTTACAAAAACACAACAATAATAGCCAACCAAACCAAATCAGACTTTTAACTAAAATAAAATAACACGTGTGGCTTGAGCCACATTGTCCCAACATATTTCTTTCATTCTTCTATGTTGCCTCCTTTGTAGAGCATGAGCAGGAAGTGAACTGGCAGGCTTGTCAAAGTACATGTGGGAGAGGTTTTAGACAGTGGCTATAAATAAAGAAGAAAATATCATTTGTCGATACAATTTATTATTTTGGTATCATATCAAGCATTTCGTCTTCTGATGATTTTCTGAGAACAAAAAAAATAGAAAACAAACAAAAAAAAGCACTTTTCCGCGTGACCCCCCTTGTGATCTCTATATTTCACGAGCACATTGACGACATGAACAACAGTTTGATTTGTGAGGCTGTAACACGAGTGAAGTATCTGTCAAATGTGCCCATGAATCCTGCAGCCTCAATAAATAAAACTGTAATATAAAAAGCTGCTTTGTTTCCAGGACACACACACACACACACACACGGAGAATGAATGCACCCTTGTATATTATTTTTTTGTTGTTTTCCCCCACAGACATGAATATAATGTGATATACAACATAATGCAGTGATAATGACAGCAACAGCATGCCATAAACACCATCAATCATCCCAGCAAATACTATTCCAACAATATTAGCCCATAGTCTGAGTGTAAGAGGTCCATGTGTAGTAAAAGGTGCAAAAGGAAGAAGAAGAAGAAGCATAATTTACACAAGGAAAAGAAAACAGATGCACATTAATGAATGTCCATGTGTTTATTTATGTAGTGTCTGGTTCAGTGAATGACAATATTTCCAAAGCAGATATACAGACACGTATGATAATGGAGTATTATTATTTGTGCTGGTTTGGCCCGCTTGTCTCGCAGATGTCTCTTGTTGTTGGAGAACAGACGGGAAACGTGGTGTCGCTCCTGTTCCCATGTTCATCACCACACGCACGCACGCACACACACACACACACACACACACACACACACACACACATACACACACCATTGTCTGCACTCGTTCAAAAACAAGCAGCGAAATTAGGTGTTGTATGAACAATAACAAGAAGAAGAAGGAGATATAAATCAAGAACAAAAAAAAACTGTTTCCATATGCGGAACATGTCCATGTCTCAGTATGCAATATTTGGATTCTTGGAAATCAAACAGTGTGTGATTCACTTTCCACGAGGGTCTTTGTTCTCTCTCTTCTTTTCTTTTAATCGTTGTTCTTTTACACCTGTGTCCACTGAAGTTTCTCCTCTCAGGTAAATAAATCCACATGGTCCAAACAAAATAATCACACATTTTCATTAGCAAAACAAGTGAAATGATAGTTTGGATAATAATGGACAGAAATAAGTCGAGCTGTGGCCTCCACACGAACGAATCTCGATCCACAATTAATCAATTACATTTTCAAATACATTTCCAACATTATAGAACACCTTTTTGTATTATATAAAATGTAATATGTGGGCTATTTCTTCACAAGATCTACCTTATATTCAAAGCGCATGTTTACGAATTATCATCAGTCGAAATATACGCAGTTACATTAATATTTTAGGGACATATTAAATATTTTAGACACATGTAAAAGCAGATATATTTATAAAAAAGAGGAGGCCAGACAAAGAGTTTGTCCACGGGGAATGTGACGGAGAGAAAGGTATGAGAGTGAATGGGATTTCTGCTGAATGCCAACACCCACTCACCTCAGCAAACAATTGATCCTATGGAGAGAAAAAAAAAGCTGCTCCGTTCATTTCTAAACCACTAACCAAGTCCGTTTATCTCTTCATTCTTTTCTCATGCCAGGATAGTCCTTTTAGCAAACGAAAAAAAACCCACAAAGTGTCTTTTCAGCTGGATTACTGATTTATTATCGAGCGAGTGCGCAAAAACCTTCGTGCGTAATGGCCGTGCGTCTTATTCGCGCTTCCATGAAGAAAATCCCCACATTTCTAAGTGGAACACTTCTAGATACAGCCAAAGCCAGAGAGTGTTTGTCCTCTTCCTGGCCATATATGATCTAAAGGAGTGTTAGGTGGTTTAAATGTGTTCTTAGGGCAGGGAGCTGTCAGACCTTTTGGTGAGAAAGATTGATCACACACAGGCTACCGGGGCTCTTTGTTTAGAGCCCGAGCAATAAACAGCCTTTCCTCTGCTTCGCACTACAGTGACAAATCATGTCCACTCTCCGCTGTGTTGTAACCAATAATGCAGAGGCATATATGGATGATGGCCTGGGTCAATATTATCCCTATATGTGTACAATGAAAGTGGATGTGTAGCCGGGAGCTATAAAATGATGACAAATGCCTGCGATGTATCCAAACAGTGCTTTCTTTCCTATACATCAGATATTGTATTTAAGCATAGGTAATGCATATAGGCTATTATATGGACTTAAATGCTAAATGTGCCTCCATTAATGTAATTTATTGAGCAGCATAACAAGGGATTAAGGGCCAAAATGTGATGAATGTGAAATCTGATGAACATAAAATATCTCTCCCTCTCTCTCCTCTCTCTCTCTCTCTCTCTCTCTCTCTCTCTCTCTCTCTCCCTCTCTCTCTCTCGTGTTGGGGGAGGGGTGGTGGTGATGGTCGTGGAGGAGGACATGTTGCTCTGTGTGTGTGTCTGTCTGGCGCAGCTTTTCCTCTCTCGCCAAGCAAACCAATTGAACAAAGTCTGAAGATTAACGCCTTGGCACTGACAACGACTGCGGGCGTCGGGCTTTTTACGAGACACAAATGTGACTGACGCAGTGATTTGTGGAGTGCCACGCTGGGAATGAATGCGCCCGCGCGCACGAGAGAGTTCCGAGGACGCGCAAAAGCATTGACTCCTCGGTGAAATGTCTTGGTGGGTGGGGTGTGTGGGTGGGTGTGGGTTGCAGAAGTGAACAAACTGACCAAAAAAAAAAAAAGTGTAAATAAAGCGGCCACTGCCCCCGGAATGAGGCGTTACCTCTGAGTTTTCGATCAATCACAGGGGACAGTGGCTTCTTTTGATAAAAAAAAAACCCAAATTGTCATTGGGCAGATGCAATCATGTGACAAGCAGCACGGTCTAATTCCAACCATGTCCCCATGAATGCAATAGTTTATGGCACAGAGGTCTCCATGCGACTATATCCAGTTTAGCATAGTTTATGAACACAAACTGCTTGCCTTTATTGTTATTTTTTAATATCAGTACTATTTTTTTTGCCCCTGTGACATCAGCGGGACAAGACGGAGGAGGATGAATTACGAATTCGGGCGAGAGAGTGGTTTTATCAACAGCCAGCCGTCGCTCGCTGAGTGCCTGACATCTCTCACTAACCCTGTCGGTGATGCATTTCAGAGTTCATCAATCAAGAGCTCGACGCTTTCACGCTCGACACTGATTCCTCCTCCCTTTGAGCAGACCATCCCCGGCCTGAGCGGGGGCATCCACCCACGACACAGCCGCTCCAAGCAGCAACAGCAGCAGGCGGTGAAAGGCTGCAGCCCGCTGCACACTGCGTCTCTGCCCGCGGAGTATCCGTGGATGAAGGAGAAGAAAAGCATCAAGAGGAGTCAGACTACTACTACTACTACTACTACTGCTGCTGCTGCTGCTGCTGCTACTTCTGCTGCTGCTACACCTTCTTCATCTTCTTCTGCCTCTCTGGCGACTGACTCCTCTCCACTCTACTTCTCACCCCAAGGCAAGACATGATGATTAATAACCTCCATGTAAAAAAAGGCTCTCCTTGTCTCAGGATTCTCCTGCATCCCGCAGGCCTTATTGTGCAGCGTGGGCGTCCCTTTATAAACCAGGGCAGGATTTTTGATTTAAGCATGCTTAATCTCATCAAGTAACGCACTGGCTTGTGATGCAATGTAAGAGTGTTAATGCTTGACAGTAATGGAGAGTGATAGATTATTCTTACACGGGCCAGCAGCTGGCATGTTCATTAATCTTCACCCTGCGTCCTGTCCTGTCCACGTAGACCCATCATATTCTGTCTGGGGCCCATAAATCTTCCCAGTCCCGGTGGATGGTTGCTTTGCCTGCCTGCTTACACCACAAGTTTCACCCCACGTTCTGTTTTCCAACCGTGTTGCTGTTTTATTTTCGATCACCAGATAACCTTTGCTTTATTATTATTATTATTATTATTATCATTATTATTATTATTATCATCATTTTAGGTTCTCCAGAGGTACCAGACGGAGCTGGAGGATCATCCAGGAGGCTGAGGACTGCCTACACCAACACGCAGCTCCTGGAGCTGGAGAAGGAGTTCCATTTTAACAAATACCTGTGCAGACCGAGGCGAGTGGAAATTGCGGCTCTGCTGGATTTAACGGAGAAGCAGGTGAAAGTGTGGTTCCAGAACAGGAGGATGAAGCACAAGAGGCAGACGCACCGCAAGGAGAACCGCGACAGTGAGGGCAAATACGCGTGTGAGGACGACGGGCCGGAGGACGAGCTGGAGCAGGCGGTGGAGGACATGGACAGCAGCGCAGCCGGGACCCTGCTCCTGGAAAGGGACAGATATTTCCACCAAAATACATTGACTGCACAACAGTGTCGGAACGGGAACAATGGTGAGGACCAAAGCCCGTCTGTTAGGCCTTTGAACAGCGATGAGAAAAATCTGAAACATTTTCCAACCCCGACACCCACTGTTCCTATCTGTGTGTCCACAATAGGCCCGGACAATGACAGTTATTCCCCGGGCCTGGACGCTTCTTTGCAGGATTTCCACGTTTTCTCATCCTCCTCCTCTTTCTCACCGAGTTTGTCAGATTCAACACAAAGTCCCCCGCCTTTACCGACCGAGACGTTTGACCTCTTCTCTGAAACACTCACCACCATTGACTTCCAAAACCTGAGTTACTGAAACATTAGTTGTTGTTGGTTTTTTTTGTTAACTTTTATATCTTGTGTTATTTTGTCAGTGTACTCAATTAATCAGGGGGGAATATTTAATAGACCTCACAACCAAGGTAAGTTAAAAAGAACAAAACTATTTTGTCAACACGGGCTGTTTCCAGGGAGGACATTTAAACATTTATTTTTATATGGATGTTAGCTATAAGCAGAATATTTTCCTTGAAATAAAATGTCAAATTGAGAGGAATCCGGTGGCATATTGGTTTTTTTTTCCTCAACGTCTCAAATTCTTCTGATATTAGTGATATTAGGAAAATAACCTAGAAATAAAAATGTGTTAAAGAATAGAATAGAAACATGTTAAATTCAGCAGGCACGCGGGATAGCTTTTACAATCACGCAAACGTTCCTTACACTTATATTTCAAACTTCCTTCAATTAAACAAATTGTCCAACAAAATATGCAAGAATATTATAGGCTGAATTAAAATGAATTGCACTAGGACATTGGGGGGGAAAAAAGGAGAAATCGTCTGTGGAAGCCACGGCCCAGAAAAAGAGAGAATGTGCTGTGATAGTTGACTGCTGGGAGTCCCAGGCCAAAAGCTAAGACTTTTCTTGGCTCTCAAATTAAATTTTATTGCCTATAAAACTCACAGCACTGAGGGTGCTTGTTTATAGCCTGCTCCACAATGTAAGGCAAACTCTGAATTAACAATCGCGCCTCCGCCAAGATAGTCTTCATTAAGAATTTATTTTTTTTAGTTTAATTCAAAACAGCATTTTTCCCTCCCTAAATCGGTATAAATTATGCTTAAATTGGGTTTGTGTGCGGGAGCACAAATACACAAATAAACCATGGACAGATTCCAGTTAAATAGCAGAATGTTTTTATTCTGTTTACTGGCAACGAATTAAATGCAAATTAGAGTAAACCTGTAGAGATAAATATGAAAATATATCCAGTCATATTTTACTGCTGAACATATTCGTCACACAGACCAGTTGATCCTTAGCCACTCAACAACAGTTGCTGCAGTTTTGCTGTGATACTATGTTTTTATGTCCAATGAAAAGCTAAAGCCATAAATTGTTCATTAATAATCACATTGCAGTGATCGATGATTCTCCCAGATTCTGCCGCCTGAGTGTGTGTGTGTGTGTGTGTGTGTGTGTGTTCACTCCTCGTGCTGTGGTTGAGCTCAGAGCCTCAGAGCGATAATTAAAAGGGGGTGAACTGCCATGCTTACTGAGATGTGGTTTTAAGTGATGGATAATTGTGCGCCAACTGCAAACAAGGACTGAGCAGACTGATTCTAGGAAACCGAAGCATGCAGACTGATTGGGGCTGAGTTGATGCTGCAGCTGTTTTAATACTGTTAGACACACACACACAATGTCTCAAAGCATCATCTCCTCTTATGACTGTTATTCTTAACTAAACCAATAGTTCACAATTTAATTGTCCACAGTCAAGTAAAAAAGAAGTAAACCAGGCATCAGCTGCATTACGTTTTCCACACTCTGCATTATGACTTAACTTTCTGTGCAATGTTTAAATGCAGTGAACAGACTGATAAGGACAAGGATGAAAGGGGAAGCAACTAACATTCAAAAAGAAAGACTTGTGAGTGTGGTAAGTGCCAGTAGATGAAGCTTCATGGGAAACCAGATACAACCCTATACCAGTAGACTCCTCCTCTTCCTATACACACACACACACAGGGGTCAAAGGCCAAGCTGGCTCTCCTCTCCCTCCAAACTGGGAAGAACTAGTGCCAGGTCAGAAGGGGGTCAGGTTGTGAATGACCACAGAGGGTTTTGAGAATTTACTGGCTGCCTGGAATGACTCTCACAGGAAGTGATATCACAGAACAGAACATACAAGCGACGATGTATTCTGAGATAAGACACGAGGAGGAAGTGACAAGCCTCAAACATATATGACTTCATAGCTACTGTGTATGGACGTCATTCTCTTCCTAGGACTTCAACAGAAATGAAAACAGTGTTTGAAGAGTGTGTGTGTGCGTGTGTGTGTGAGTGTCAGCTCTGACAAACATTGTTCACCACCTGCAGCTAAAGGCTGCTGCTCCTCACACGCACTGCCCCTCCAGAGCTGTTCTGACATTTCTTGTCTGATTTCTCCACAACAAGAGGCTCCGCAGTTCAAAGGCTTGGTCTTTTAACCAGGATTGGGTGATACTGCCTGTCAAAAGATTACTTATGAATGGCTGACACCTTTATTATACAATATGACAACAGGCTGCTCTCCTTGGATACAACAGGAGACCTCAGAAGACATGTTGTTATTTTTACTCTTAAGAATGTTGAGTTTGACATTGATGCTGCAAAAAAGGTGTAAACAAAAGGTGTGCAATAGAGGAAGCACAGACTCTGTAAAACACTTGGACTAAAAGACCTGGCAAAGAAACCACCAGACCAGTTTAATGTAATTGCCTTTTCATCTATTAATAATCCCTGTTTAGATTTACAGTGTTGACATATTCATAAACTCAAAGTGCTTACATCACTGTGGAAAAAAGATCACACACACATGCACACACACACGAAAATGTGCTCAGTGAGTCAGTCACAGAGAGCAGGACCTGCCAGAGTAACATTATTATCTGAAATCAATCACAAATGTGATCATCACATTATCCTCTGACTTTACGAGTCTGTAAAGAGCCAGTGCTCCATTAAAGCATCAGAAGCCTGTCAACACACACACACACACATGGTGATGTAATACAGTTTTCCCCTGTCGTTTCACCACATTTCGATAATCGTACATTTCTCAAAACAATTAGTACAAACAGTAACACATAATGGACGACCTGCAAATGCACATTTAACTCTCAAAAGTGAATATGTTGCATTTAGGAGGGTTTATTTCTGCTTTTGTTTGCCATAAATTGTGGAAACTATCCATAAGTATGATTGTACAAGTGTATAATTGCTTTAAAATAAAATGCTCTCTATACTAATGAAGAAGAATAGCATGTTTTCTGGTGGGAAACCACCATAGTGCCCTGATGTGCCTGGCAAAGAGAAGGATGAGTCTGCCACACTGGAACTTTACAACAATAAACACAAAGTCACAAAGAGTCATTGTTTGTGAGCATGATGGTCAAAATGCTTAGCTGTGTTGACGGGGGTCGAATGATGGCTTTTACGCTTTTGATAACAATGAAATGTACAACATTGCACCTTTCCTGTATGACATGTATGAGCTGCAGCAGATGTGTTACTCCTTACTGTATGTGTGAGAGTGAACGACAGGATCCATGTACTGATATGTCACTAGTCTTATCATGGGTCTGTCACAGTATACACCTCTCTCCTCATTTTCCCCTTTCACCACAGCTGGCCAACACAGATGGCTCCACACCTCTGAGTCTGGTCCTGCTGGAGATCTTGTCCTGTTTTTTTTCTTTCTTCTTTCTTATGCTGACACTAAGTACTTGCTCTCCGTGTGAACTGTTGGTTTGTCTTTCTCTCTCGCACAAATTTGGAACCCTCTCCCATCAGCCTGCCTTACAGCAGTTCAAACAAGCCTTGAATGTAATGTGCTGACTAACCAATGCTTTCCAGATGGGCTGCCTATTTAGAGAGGGCTATTATAATTACCTTCTAATGTATAATTGTTTAAAACGTAAAACCTACTGTGATGTGTTCTGGTTTTGCTGAGAAAGAAAGAAAGAAAGAAGGAAAGAAAGAAAGAAAGAAAGAAAGAAAGAAAGAAAGAAAGAAAGAAAGGCTCATTCACAAAAAGCATAATACATGTTTAGAAAATAGTGCTGATGAATTATAGGTCAAACACAGAGAGTAATGACAGCTGCTTCAACCATCTTGCATGTGAACAGTCTTGTATAAAGTAGCATAAGGGTATACTTAAGTAAAAGTACACGTATCTTACCAGAAAATGACTTTGGTAGAATTTGAAGTCACTTTTTTAAAATATTACTCAAATAAAAGACATTTACTGTACTTTAGTATCAAAAGTAATTTTCCTGATATAAAATGTAACTTAAGTTTTTAGAAGTAAATGTAAAAGTATTAAAAAAGTGAGTAGTTAGAGTTGGCTTGTCTTTCAACTGGAAGGTTGTGGGTTAAATTCCTTGAGCAATTAACCCCATGTTGAAGCCTATGAATGGGTATGGGTATTGTATTTGGTAGTAACGAGTAACAAAGACAGTTAGAGGAAATGTAGTGGAGTAAAAGTTGCTAGAAATATAAGTAAAGTACAGACGCGTGAAATTTGTACTACAGTAACAAAGTATTTGTACTTTGTTACATTGCAACACTGCATGTGATGATGACTCACACATTGAACTAAATCATGTTTTGGGGAAAAACATTATAATATATTCTAATCATTGTGACATAAGTAACTGATAACAAACAAACAATCATTTGTTTGTTGTTTGAACACGTGCATTAATGACGTGGAGAATTTGAATTCTGATCAGATAGATTTACACAGAAGAGTCAGCATCAGTGAGGCTGTTGTTGTTGCAGCAGCAGCAGCAGCAGCAGCAGCAGCAATTGCTGAGGGGTCACTGATTAAAGTGAGTGAACTTCCTTGTCAGTCCACTGCCACTTCCGTGTCATGTAAAGTGAACCCTTGTGTGTCGGACCGTCCATCGCTGCCTGCAACCAAGTAACAACAATGCGAGCGATTCCTGAGGAGCTGACGACGCTGATTTCAGGTAAACACGCCAAGAAAGCGCTGTTTTATTCGTGTGTGTTTTGTCGTTTTCTCGCTGAAGGTAATTTTAACCGAGACCGTTGTGTGAAAAGAGGAAGCACTAACTCAATGTGGATGACTGTTTGTCAGATGCACCGTGTTACTCTGTCATTTCAACCTTCTCTTGCTGGTGTCACAGGCTGAGTCAAAGCTGCACACTGTGTGTGGTGAATGGTTTACTATTAACAATAAGTCTATAAAAACAATCAATAATAACTGCATTTTCAGTCTTACAGTGGCTGAAAACAGAAAATCATTTTGTCAAACTACATTAATGTCTTACAAAACTCACTTCCCAAAACTCACTCATTCCACCGCAGAGCTAATGCAGGCTTATGTCCTTCACTGCAATGCAAATAAATGCCCTACTAAAAGTGTTCGTACACTCTCACTGGCACTCACTTATTAGTGAATGTGGCATGGTGGAAACAGCCGATCTACTTGATTTTCATGCACAAAACCATCATTTAGGTCTGAAAAGGAGAAACTAGCCAGTGAGCAGCAGTTTCCTGAGTGCAAGTGCCTTGATGTTAGAGGAGAATGGTCAGACTGGTTACAAATGAAAACAAACACAGTTGTAACTCAAATAAGCGCTGGTTACAACCTAGGTCATCTCTGAAAGCATGTACTGTGTAACCTTGAAGCAGCAAAAGACCACACTGATATGTTATCAGGTGTCATGTGTACCTAATAAAGTGGCGAGAAAGTGTTTAGACTCCAGGAGACCATGATATTGTGTGTTTTCCCCTGTCTTGTTTGGGTAACGCATGGGGTATTTTTTCCTGAAATACTCTAAAATACCACATGTATGAGTAACTCACATGTTGTCTGTTTTACACACTAGCACCTAAAGCAGGACTCAGTAATCAGCAGAAGAAAATCAGCACACAGGCAATTATTGAAGTGTTCTTCCGATAACTGAGTTTGCACAAGTGCAACATGAGTGAGGCTGATTAAACGGGCTATTACAGAGATTCAGGGATTAGAATAAGGTTTGAGTGAGACTAAAGGTATATTGTGCTTAACATTTAGCAGTTTGGAGTAACGTTGTTGATATGTGAGCTTCAAATTTTGAGAATTCTCTGCCTAGTAAAACATTTTTGTTTGTATAAAATTGAGAAACATTGTGAGAGAACGTCCACAGTCCAAAAATGAGGCATTCAAGGCACAAAATAATACAATGACTCCATACCTGTAGCCATCTGATTGACAAGATGGAAGATGAGTGTGTTTTACCTTGTTTATTTGTTTTTTTTAGATTTAGAATATTTCCTCAATGATGGATTGAAAGCAGAGAATTTAAGCAAGAAGGCAAAGGAGAAGAAGGAGGCTCTTATCAGACGGATCAAGGATGTCAAATTGAGGTTTGTTATTCATTTATTTGCTTTAAAATATAATGAATATTAATTATTAAAATATTAAACCCCAATGTGTTAACATCCTCTCACTGTCTCTCCTACAGTTTTCCTCATGAATTTAAGGACAAATGTGAGTCATATTCTTTGTTTATTATCTGTCACACCACTGGTTCTCACCCTGGTGGTCTGGACTCATGTGAGGTCACAGTATAGAGTATAGAGGAGAACACATTGAATAATGTTTCTTTTTAGGACATACATTTATGTTTTCTCTTTAGACATTCCAACCTTTTCACAAAGAGCATGGAAAAATGAACTCAAAGTGCAGTGCAGGGCATCTGGAGGGTCTTAAAAGGTCTAGTCTTTTAGGCCTTTTAGGCTTTAAATACAGTTTTACCAGGTCTTACATAAAAAAAACAAAACTGATGAATGTTTATTAACTTCATTTAGTTTGGGGGGAAAATGTCTTCAATTTACGCCACAACGGAACAAACATGGAATCAGTAACTACGTAAGTTAATAATTACGATGAGAACGACAGTTTAAAGTGTAAACTAACATCGCCATTGTTGTTTTGATATTCTCGCTACCTCCGGTCGTCTCTGTTCTGTGTCCCACTGACTCTTTTTCATTGGCTGTTGGCAGCTGGGCAAAGTCAGTAAACACTACCCTACGGAGGTCATGCCGACTGTCCTCAACTAGTGCTGACTGGTGCAGACTCCTGTGGAACATGGGTTAAATCGGGCAAAGATTCTTCTAGTGTCTCCCACTTAAGAGGGTGCAACCCCTCTGGACATTGGGAATAAAAGCATTACAGTCGCACACAAAGTCGGAGAGACACAAAGTGACTGTAAAAAGCCAACAGCAAACAATTGACATCAACCATTATTGTTTCATATAAGGAGCATTGAAGTCCCGCCCCCTTCTGCAAGTCCTCCTCTTAGCGACCACAGCACACACTACTCACACTTCAGCACGCACACACACCACATGTAAAACCAAGGTCCTAGCTGTGCAGTTTTTCCTGAAAAAATGTGCCGACAAACATTAGTTCAAAGCATAATTCATTTGTGACGACTGTATAATAGAGTTCTGTGTAGTTATGTTAATTGATTAATGAAATTTACTTGGACATGAAATGGGTCTTAAATTGACATGACATGGTCTTAAAAATTAAAAAAGAAAAAGTTTTAAATTTGACTTCCTGAAAACTGCAGATACCCTGTGTGGGATTTAGTGACATCTATTGGTGAAATTGCATGTTGCAGCTGCATATTCCTCCCCTTACCCTTCACTTCCAAGCATCTAGATCAGGGGTGTCAAACTCATTTTTGTTCAGGGGCCACATACAGCACAATTTGATCTCAAGGGGGCCGGACCAGTAAAAATAGTAAAATAATAGCATAATAACCTATGAACAACAAGAACCCCTTTGTTTTTTCTCCTTTGTTTTACATTTACTGAAAGATAATTTTACAAAACATGAAATTTCTTGAGAAATATAAGTGCAATTTCAACAATATCATGCCTAAATTTACTATTTACACAGCACACTTGATCTATAAAGGGACAAACATTTAGTCACGGGTTTCTGGAGCATTTGACATTACGTTGAGATTAGTGTGAAATTTTAACAAATTCATCCCGTGGGCCGATTGGACCCTCTGGTAGGCCGGTTCTGGCCCCCGGGCTGTATGTTTGACACCCCTGATCTAGAACCTACGGTAGCCTTGAAGTATCATTAAAAATTGTTTAACTTATCCATTAAAAACTGAGTGGTCTTGCCATACATTCAGGCTAATGAATAAATAAATTGGTATAATCATAATATATTTCATTTCTTCATTTCACCTTAATTCTTACACACTGGACCTTTTACAAACAGCATGGGAACCACTGTTTTGCGTCATCGCGTGCATCATTTCCACGCAGCTTCTTGTGTTTACTTCAGTAGGTGGCGACGACTCGTCGGAGGAGGAAGTTGATAACGACAGAGAGTCGCTGCAGTCCGAGCGCACGGACAAAGACGATGACGCTTGTGAAGGTACGAGCCACTGGCACTAAGCAGACGTCCAAAATTGTCAGGCTAAATACTAACAAGCTGTGGATTAAAGTGTTGGAAATTGTGTCCTGGCATGAAAATACACACATCTTTGCATCTACGCCCCAGAGAAAGTGACTTTGAGTGGCACAATGAAGGAGACATTCCAACTGTAACTTGGCAACATGCTTGAGGAGCAATTTGGAGGCGCTGCTGCTACTCCCACCACCTCTCTCACCCCCCACCCGCTTTGACAGCTAGAGCATGCTTTATTGCTCTCTGCCACAGTCTGGGGGCCGAAAATTATTGCCATGGGTTTAAGTTTGAGGAAAAACATTCCTCAATATACAGTAGTTTTTAACCCTGTGTGCTCCATCATGGTAATATGTGCACAGTTTTGTATTTACTCTGGGTTTTTTTTTGGTCTAAACACAGTATCAGGGAAGTCCTTGTGAAATGGTGATTAGAGTCCGGAGTTTATGGGCTGGAAGCAGCTGCCAGTTTTATGGCTGCTCTTTCACACAAAGCAACTTTGACACAGCAGTTGAACATTTGCATTGAAGTTGCATGCTGCATGAAGAATCTGCTGTGTGACCTCAAATGAGAAGCAAAACATTGCTTGCTGGAGCCGCCGTGGCCTTTAGTTTTCATCTTTTAATTTCAAAATCCATCAGCGGAACACATGATAGCAAAGTCAGCCAGAAACCCATCTGCTCATGTTTAATGTTTTTGTTGTTGTTTTTTACCTTGTTTTATAAAGACTTTTAAAAATAGTCCCGCAGTAAAGATATTGGGTTCAGGGTGAACGCATGAACTCACGTTACCTTTCACTTTTTTTTTTCCAGGTGCCCAGCAGTCTCCACCTGTGGCAGCTCAGGACTTGACATCTGTTTTCAAAGCAGGTTACCTGGAGAAGCGCAGAAAGGGTGTGTGTGTTTTCTGCTGAATACTGTATCTCAGCCGCTATTTATTTCTACCTCACTCATGTGTTCTACACCTCACTACACTATAGGGCCTGTTTACATTTCTGTTTACATATCTTAGCTGACTGTTTATTTATATTATTTATTGGTTTGTGTATGTGCGTGTCTGCACTGTATGTAAATGTAATTCGGGGTTTCTTCTTTTTGGTGACGGGTTATCTATCCCCCTATAAAACACCTTTTGGAGCTGCACCTTCTTTTCGTTGCATGTTTTATAATAACAATAAAGTTCTATCTATCTGTTAGCCAAACAAACATCTGTAGCTCACACGACAAAAAATCCATGTGAAATGAATGTTCACCATTATGTACATGTCTCATTTTTTTGGCCATGTTTCATTATTTATTTATTGATATGTTTATTTCGGTCATGTCAGTTAGATCACTCATTATCACACATCATCTTAGTGTAGTCCACACAATACACATAACCGAAAGGGAAAGCGGGAGAAGCAAAAGCTTATCTAGTATGTGCATACACTTTAAACTATTACATAACAAACCTCTTTCCATTCAAATATGATTGTTTTTCCCTCCACAGATCACAGCTTTTTTGGCACAGAGTGGCAGAAAAGATGGTGTGCGCTCAGCCATCATACCTTCTACTACTATGGCAGTGAGAAAGGTACGTCTTCTCTTCTCCCCCCTGTTTTCCTGTTAACTATGAATCCCATACTGTTTGAGGAAACTGGTTTTGTTGTGTTGTTCCTGGGCCTAATAGTGTTTTATTCTCGGTCGAACAGACAAGCAGCAGAAGGGCGAGTTCAGCATTGACGGCTACACTGTCAAAATGAACAGCACCTTACGCAAAGACTCAAAGAAGGACTGCTGCTTCGAAGTTTTGGCTCCAGACAAGCGCATCTATCAGGTACGCTCATGCTGATGCTATCTACGGGTACAAATGTACCACCTAAACTGAAAAACGAAGGTGAACTTGAGATGTGCCATGTTAAAATCTTGACTAACCACGTGTATGTGTACTTGCACTTCATGGAATCTATTTATTTTAAAACCTATTCATTCATTTGACACTGCTGCCTTTGCAAAGACTCAGCCCGCCGCACATATTTTAAAAAATCCAAGTGAGTGTTTCTAACGTTCGGATTCTTCCATGCGGAACATTTTACTATGCATAAATGCAGTATTATTTGTTTATGTTAATTAATATATGTAGAACTGCCTGTTGCACTGACTACAGTTTTCATTTCTCTCGTCTGTCATCGCAGTTTTGTGCGTCATCGGTGAAAGAGGCGGAGGAATGGGTGAAACAGATAGACTTTGTTTTGAAAGGTTTGAACTACAAATATATTACGACGCTTGTAAATATCTGGAACGGCAATTTTTGTTTCTTCAAGATTGTTGCATTTAAAAATGATTCGAAAATCAGTAATTGTGTGTCAGTCTAAAACATTATCCTTTTAATGTTTGCAGATATGACGGGCATCATCCCAGAAGAAGATGACGAGGATCAGGAAATGTACGACGATGTTGGTCCAGTAGAACCAATTGACGATGACATCTATGAAGAGCTCCCAGGTCCATTTTCCCTGTTTTATTTTGACTTTTTTTTAAATATCAGAATCAGAATCATCTTTATTGCCATTATACAGTGTACAGCGAGATTAAAAAAATATATAAATGGAGAGAGGAGATCAAAAATATTATTAATCCCACAGGAAAATTCAAGTTTCCAGCAACAGTAAAGTAAATAGAAGTTAAAAAAAAAGTACATTAAATGACATTATTATTATTATTATAACTTTAGAAATGTACTGTATAAAAATAAAATGCATTTTCTGCAATTCCTTGATTTTGAGTCCACAAATTAAACTAAATCGCATGTAACTGTCTTGCTTCTGCAGAGGATGACCTTCCCACTCCAGCAAAGCCTCCACCAAAGTTGGAGCCATCGAGCAAACCTGCTCCTCCTGCTGCAGGTACACACACACACACACGCACACACACACACAGGGGTCAAAGGCCAAACAGGTTTGCACAGTTGTCTCTTCCATTCTTTTAGACTGCCTAACCAAAGCCTCACCCCTAACCTTAAACCACATCCAGCTAATGTCTAACCCTAACTTTGACCATAATCCAAATCTAAACTAAACTCTGAAATTGGTCTCCATGAGGACTACTGGTCCAGACAAGGTCAGAGTTTATGTCAGAAAATCTGCTAAAGAGGAAACAAACACATAAAAGCACAGTAGGGAAGTTCCTGTGAACATGTGCAACTGAAAGTTGGCACAATACTGGAAATAACTTTGAACCAAATTAAACAACTTCCTTTTACAGTTATTCACGTTTTAGATATTTCTCAATGTCTGTCCAGTTAAAGTAAACTTTCTTCTTATTAATCATTAATCTTGTTACATACATACAAACATACATACCGTTATATTACATTTATTATATCTAGTAATTACTGAATTTATGTAATTTTCTGGTCATGATCTTGGAATATCTGCTCATCCACTACACTAAATACTACATTTTGAATTTATCTACAGTGCAGTATACTTATACCGGAGCATTATATTAATCGGAATGATCTTACTTTGTTTACTCTATCATTTTATTATTCAGTTTTACTCACTCGTATCCATCTGTTCTCCCTTAGAATTGTGTTTTAGTTATTTATTATATTTATTTTATTGTGTGTTTTATTGTTTATGCTTAAAAAAACAAAACTGCCTCTGGTGTTGCAAACTGGTGGAATGACATTTCCTCTGCTCCTTTTTTTTTGTGTGATCTTTATTTTCTAATCTTTATTTTTAATTTTTTCACACTATGTGTGACGGAATATGTTTGTTATATGTGTTGGTGTGTGTTTGGGCTGTCGTTTTGTTTTTCATGTGAAGTGCTTTGTGTTACATTTTATGTCTATAAAAAAGTGTAACACAAATAAAGTTTGATTGATTTTTGACAGTGGGTGTGGTGGTTTTCAGTGGAGGCAAGAATTAGTCGGTTGTGTGATTTGGAACTGTGACACTTTTTATTTGATGCCTAGAAGTACTGCTTCAGGCTCTCTACTGCCTCCTGTTGGTTCTGCCCCTCACTTACAACCACTGTGCTGTCAGACATGTAAACAGAAAACATCAATTCTCACACACACACACACACTAAACCTGATGTCTTTTTAAACCACTGCCCAATTCTATGTCCAGTTGATAAGAGCACCGACTACCAGAACTACTACCAAGGCTTATGGAACTGCACAGGTGACCATCCTGACGAGCTGACCTTCAGACGTGGAGATACCATCTACATCCTGAGCAAGGTATACATTGAGAGGAGATCAGAAAAGCCTTAGTTTGTCCTCAGATGAGTGTTTTTTTTTGATGCATCCTGGATTAGCACAAACCCAATTTCATGCAGAAGTTTGAGAGGAGGTTTGCAGTCTGAGTGACGCTGCATGTCCCTGAAGTGTGGGTTATTTCCAGAGCCTCAGAGGAACTGACTGTTCACATCCTTTACTGGCAGAGCCTGACCCTCCGCCTGGAGGTGAACGGCTGATGCTAAGAGACAGACTGGGCTAGGTTCTCTCTCCCTGGTACTGTGATGGGGATTAGTTGTGTCACAAAGGAAGCTGTTTTAGTGTTGTTGGCGGAAACCGGGCTTAGCTGGCACACAGCGCCATTCCATCACTTCCATCTGGACTGTTTCAGCATGCTGTCGCTGCCGCGATGCCAGGCAGGGAACAGCCCACACACACACACACACACACACACACCTCTCAGACATCGCTCTCACCTCGCCAAGTAGGAATGTGTGTTCCCAGGAAACTCAGACTGAGTCCACCACTCTATTCAGAGCAGGTGAGGACGTGTAGTGGACGCACACTTTCCAAGGCTTGTTGACAAGGTGTGGGTGCCAGGTGTGGAGATTTGGGTGGTTCTTTACCTTTCTATTATGTAAACACAACAGGAGAGCATTTGTGCTCATGTGAAGTGTGTTGCAATACATTTAACAGGCTTGTTTTTAGGGAAATGTACACGTATACAGATGGCCATCAAACGTGTGGTTTTTATTGATTAATTTCTTTTTATTATTAATTAATCAATTCCTTTGAAGTGTGAAATGTGCACTTTCTCGACTGTCTAGATTTCCTGCCTGGTTTGGTGTCTATGGAGCATGTAGTCATCTGATATTACTGATGTCAACAGACCAGAGCCATTTTCATATTCAAGTCTGCCATCTAGTGGTGCAAAGATGTTGTGACTGATTGGCTTCAGGACGTTATTTATTTTTATTTTGTAAAATCATCAGATTGATGGATGGATGGATGGATGGATGTACTTTATTGATCCCAAAACTGGGATATTTTCTGACAAATTATAAAAATTGTATAAAAGTGAGAGAATATAAATATAAGATACAAACAAATTAAACACAAATGATAAAAAAACATATTACTTGTAAGGACAAACTCCACAGTGACTATGTATATGGTTCAAGTGTGCAGTTTGTGCAAAGTAATTTATGATTAGGAGAATTATTTAAAACGTCTTTAAGTCCCACAAAAGAACTAGGTTGTATGTGAAAGTTATTTTATTTTTCTGGTTTATTGATGAAATATTTACTCTGTAAAATATCAGAGAATAATCAAAAAACAATCGACAAATATTTCCAGAGTTCGAGGTGACATTTCTTTTTAAACAATACTCTATCCAAACAGCAGGGTGAAGCAGGAACAAGCATTTTTGTTTGATAACCGACTTAGACAACTAATGGATTATCGCCGTTGTTAACTTTGGGTTGATTAACTAATTGATTAATTGATTTAGCACTAAGAGAAAGAAAGAAAGAATTGCACAAAGCAGACAGACCCGTCAATGCTCATTGGTCAAACGCCTGTTTATTACTCCTCCTCCATGTGTGGAGAAGGACCAAGAATCAAGTTGCTCTTTCACTCAGACTGGAAGTGCCATTAGCTGAAACCTTGGTGTTGGGGGTTGTGGCCTGCTGCAGGGGCAATGACCATAAAACGTGTCTGGACTGCAGCAGCCAGCTGCAACTAAAGTGGACAGCCAGCTTCCCCCCTTCTGCCTCCCACCCCAGTTCTCCTTTCCCTGGCTTCACTGTGTCCCTCCCCCATTCCACAGCCCAGAAATAGCTGTAGTGTTACAGCTGCAAGACCCCCCAGTCAGGACCTGGGTGTTGATTATATAGGGTCTAACTGGGAGAGAGTGTGTTGCCTAGATATGCTGCAGCACTCCACCCACTCCCACTCCCACCATCTCCCACCCGCCTGCCCAAGGTGCAAGTCACTGCCCATAAAACTAATGGAGAAATTTAACATCTCACTTTGCAAACGTGGCTCGATGGCTAGATAATGGGTGAGGGGTTAATGTTGCTGCTGTTGCTTTTTGTGTCTGCAGAGCTCATCAACTTCTCTCTTTTTCTTCAATTTGTGTTTGTGAAATCCAACCTTCAGCGAGTCTTTGTTTTGGTGGGAACCGTATAATTACAGCGCAGTGGTGTCGGCCGGCTTAGTGTGCGGTGTCATTAGGCTTTCACGGCTCTGTGGATGCGTTCTCGCGCTGTTCCCCGTCTCAGTCGAGCATGACTTATTTGTCAGCCTGAACTACACAATGAAGCGTCGCTGGTTTTCAAAGAGTGGCTGCAGGAAGTCATAATGTGCACACACACATACACACACACACACACCTCGTGTCAGTCTGCTGTATTATCCCCCAGGGGCTAGTGATGGAGTGACATTTTCATCATGCGACACATAAAAGAAATGGATGTGACGCTTTCTGTTTGTTTGGTGGGATGTTTAATTTGCTGTTAATAATATTAGATGAACTAATAACTTTCTATTGTAAATAATATCATCTGTGTCTGTGTGACACAGACAGTAAATCAAGTACATTTCTTTTTATATCTGACATGACAAGTAGCCCATAACAAATGTCACTTTTCAACATTGCTATTGTTATTGTTCTCTTCCTATACGTCCCATACTACCATCCAACTCTCTCATGGGAATAACGGGACACATGTGATGTGGTGCTTCCCTTGTTCCTGGGTTCTGCTTTGGATTTGTAACGTTGTGCAGGCTCCTTTTCCTTTATCCATGTCAGAGCATGATCTTCAGGCTTGATTCATGCCCCGGGAAGACTTTGATGAGAGTTCAGGCTCTTGGCCAAAGAGAAGGAGAGGGGGAATCTTTCCCTCTTGTCTCAGATCTCTCCTCACTGTGTCCTCCTCACATCTCTGCGTGGTGACAGCCATTTGGAGCAATCACTTGTCATGTTGTGACACGTTTATGTGTGACGGGCTTCGTCCGCGCTGAGGTTTTTGTGTCGCGTGGAGGTAAATGTTCTCGGTCTCTGAACCGACGCCAGAGGCAGGACAGGGAATGGGGAAATGCAAAGGATGATGGGATGTTTCGGGTGTGGGAGTGAAAGGAGAATGGTTTATGTGCGTATGGAGGCTTCCCATTAGTCTGACAATCCAGACAAAGGAAAAGCAGAACATTCCTCCTCTAAAGAAGATGGGATAAGCAAATGCCTTGAAAAATTACTTCAACATTAACCAAAGCAATATATTTTACAGTTGAATGATTAATTGATTAATCAATGATTTCTTTTCTTTTCTTGTGTGATAACTGACTAGTATGTAGAACATCTACTGTCTGAAGCATCCTACATAATGTGTCTGCCCATGTCTTTGTATCCAGGAGTACCAGAGCTTTGGCTGGTGGGTTGGAGAGAAGAATGGAAATATAGGAATTGTCCCCAAAGACTACCTGATGGAGCTTTATGTTTTATAAACACACCTTGTGTAAGTTTGTTTTTTTATCACTGGAGTTGAAAACAATACTTAATACTTTTCTTTGTTTTAACTGGTATATTTCTTTCCCTTATTTCTAGGATTGTTCATTGTTCCCTCTTATAACCACTGGAACAGTTTTCACATCACTGAAGTACAGAATCTTTGTCTGCTTCGCACTGCTTATTTTTTTGTATATTTTCCATACAAAATACGACCCCCCAACCCCGCCCACCCGAAAAAAACAAACAAAAAAAACAGCATTTCATGCTTTGCTTTTGGCAAATTTGATATCTGCAAATGGCAAAATCAATAAAGACTCAATTATAATGTATCTGTTGCATCAGTGCTTTTTCATCATCATCCTCATCATCATTATTGTTACTTAACGTGATACTCGAGCCACAAGGTGGCAATAGAGTATCTTCAAAGGTCATACATTACCTCAGCAACAGAGATGCTTTTTTGCCAGTTTCACCTTGAGGCTGAAATTTTCACACAAGACTGACTGAGGAGAAATGTTTTAAAAAATACTTTCTGGGGGGAAATGCTTAGATATTAAAATAAAATAAATGATTAAACACTAATGTCCTAGCCTTCTGAACCACAATATTTGCCTTCTGTAATGATAGGCAGTTAACATCAGGCCACTGGCAAATCCAAATCCTGCGTGCACACTAAATACATCTGCCAAACCTCCTGGATAGATAAGAAATTATTTATTTATTTTCTAAAACTGAGTTTATTCATCTGGTCAGCACTTTTGTTCAGGGCTTCAAAGGGACACTGTGTGTGTTTTTATGGCACCTGGGAGACTCTGCTGGGCAGAGGATCACACAGTGGCAGATGGTTGTTGGAGCTGCATGCCTGAGTGAAACGGCCGAGGTGCACTAATAAGACAGCCTCGCACACAGATAGCAGGGATGCTTATCGCCCTCAGAGGGGCTGTTTGACAGCAGGCAATGTGGTATTATCTGGGCATATCCCTCTGAGGTTACATACATACAGTACATATCTTTTTACAGTGCTCTCACTGAGGGGGGAAAAAACTGGTTATATAACATTCCCTTTTCCAATTTTTCTGCTTTGCTGCAGACAAAAGAGGCCCTGTCAAGGTTTTCTCAAGGTTATAAGAAAATGAGAAGGAAAACATGTTCATTAACCAATAACTCACTGTATCTTTCTCTTCCTCTCCCCTCCATTTTTTTTCCCCTTGCTCCTGTCTCTCCGTTTTGTTCCTTTTTGAGTGATGAGCTAGTCCTCTGTCCTCTGGGTGACATTCAAAGCTGACATAAATCCTGCTCTTTGCTCCATAGTGCAGCGATAAAGCTTCTCTGCTAATTGAAGATGTAATGAATTACCATAATTAGTTATTGAATATACTACATTGGATATTGAGAGAGGAGATGCTTTGTTTTAGGGGATGGAAGGGGCTGTGAAACTATGTGATATCCAGTCGGTGCAGATCACCAGATGGTGCTTCTGCAACACTCCTGACAAGGTCAGCCTGCATCATTCACAGCCATTTAGGCAAATTATGAAGTAATTTAAACATGCCGCTGGATTGATGCATAAACAATAATATTTCTTTGCTGACATAGCTTCGTATTTCCACCTAGGAGTCCTCCTTTTAATGCTAGGCTATGCGTTTGCCAAAGGCGAGCGAGGCTAAATATTGCCTCTCATTTTTATGTGCCAATAAAGGATTTCCTTAATGGATGTCAACTACATCCCCATCCCCCCATTAGATTTGGACAGCCATATCTTCAGAATATACAGGTTCTTTTATTGCAATTTAACGTCAAGATATAATGTTTCATAGATAAATGCCACTAAGCCATTAATTTTCTGAACACTAAATTACACTAATGATACCAGAATATCACTAATTAATACTTTCAACCATAAAGACACACTTTTACTGGCCAAATATATATAAATTGGGCTGCTGAGTGATAATTAATAAATTAAGATTTCGTGAGAAAAATGATGGAAATATAAAGCAAGTTTCCTGTCAGTACAAAATATAGTCCTAATCGTTTTTTACCGATGGCCTGAAGCTCGTTTGTTGATTCTTTTCTCTTTTGCTTTTTCAATCAGTACTTTGTCATATTTCCACTTTCTGGAGCGATTCCCTTTGTGTAAATATAACCCTCGGGGCACAAATATCCCCCTTGCTAAAAGGATACCTGCTCATCTTTGTTCATGGAGACAAAAAAAAACATTTCATACCATTACCCCCAGGGTTACTAAAAAGGCTAAATACTTGATCTATACCACTTTAGAGAAGTAATCTTGATCAAGCTGTCAGCTGTTTCTGCTGCTCTTTAACCAGGTCACTCAGTCATAGATCACGCCACAGCTTCATGGAGAGTTTCTGTCAGGAATAACACTGCCTTATTTATGTGGTATCCCCTGGCATTTTGCAGGAAATGTATTACCTCTCCAACTGGCCCACTGTCAGCATTCCATTAAAGCCTCTCCCTCTGGTCTAAATCTTAAAATCTGAAATAGACACTTTTTAAATGCAAGTCACTCTTAATTGAGGTCACTCTCTGTTAACATAACTCATGTCAGCTGACAAATTAAGGTTTGCTCGGCCAGCTTATGATGACATTGTGAGGAGACGTGGTGCATTTAAAGTGAAGGCAACAGAAAGACCACGACGAGCCTGTTCCTGGGATGTGACTGTTAGATTTTCATCTCGTTTTAATGATTTCTCAACTATCTAATGTGTAATAATATGGATTATAAGCAGGGGAAGTGGGAGGCCAGTTAATGTTGCCTCAGACAGGTCATTTATCACGAGCACCCCACTCCCCACATACTTCCAGTGTCTGATGCTCTGTTTTGTCCTTAAAAACGTCACCAGCAAGCACACGCAGTTTACCTGTATATGATGTGTGCTGCGTAAATAAAGGTGACTTCACTTGCCGCCATGTTCCAGCTGATATTTTTAACCGATGAAGCTGTTACCTCTGCGCGGAGCCTTGTCATCTCTTTCTCTCTCACTCACCCACTCACTCACTCACTCACTCTGTGCCTCATTGTAACAAGCAGCTCTTGTGTTGCACATTGTTGGGTTGGCAGTGCACGCTGACAGGGAGAGCAGAGCTATGTGCTGACATGTCACTTAGGATAAATCAGGCTTATCAAAGTGACAGGTGTTTGTCCACCTGCTATAAACATCTCCCACGCCTCGCTCCCACTCCATCTCCACACAGATTATTTACAAGGCTACAGCCTCTGCACGCTGGCCCTGTTTACTCTCGGTCTGTGGCTCTAATATCAGGTCAGCGCTCCGCCACTGATTTACTCTGCTAGTTAGTGAGGTGAGTAATGGCCGCGGGTGGTCTGGGAGGATAGTTTGTAATCAGGAGAGGTCAGAGATGTGAGAGATGCTCTAACTGTAATTACAGTCCCCTCCTAACAGTGCAGCTTACACATCACTGCAGCTGACTGCCTGCCAGTCTTGTACAAACTGATCATTCCTTCCTCTCCTTCTCTTTTCCACTTTTACCCCCCCGGAGACTCAAATGCCTCTGGTTGTGATGACCCTATATTGAGGTTGTCAGTGTCAGTGTTAAGTCAGCTCGTAATATAGCAGCTCTTTTGTAAGGCAGCACCCTGACAGAGGATGGAAAGGTATGAGTGGGGGGGTGGGGGGGGATGAGTTACATATACAGTATGAGTCATTGGATAGTAGATTGCTGCCATCACACCTATTTAGTGTCACGTTTGGTATGTATCCAAGCCAAGGTCCTGCTCAGCTAACCCGAGCTAAATTACATGCAGAGCTGCTCGTTTCAGCCGTGGTGTGTGTACAGTGGGGCGTTGGGGGTTTTAAGCAGAGGAGGAGAAGTTGACATTTAGCAATTTCCAGACAAATGAATCTGCCACTTGTGTGAAATGGGTGCTGGCCCAAAGATATTCTGAAAGTAGGTCAGCACGCTCAGGCTGTGTTTAACACTTGAAGCTGTCATGAGAACTTATAACCAAAACAAATGTGTGTGACATTCAAACTGCTGTCAGAGGAGTTGACACAGTGTTGACTGACTCACTGCAGCAGTGTTGTGTTGGTGTCAGTCAGTGCTACGGCAGTGATTTGAAGACGGCAGTTGTACATTGGAGTTTTAAATAAATAGCCAATGGACAGCAGCATACACAAGAGCATGTCTCAGCTTGTAGCTTTCCTCAGTGTGACAGAAACATTTGTGAGTGTGACCCTGTTTATAACATCAACCAGGAAGTTGCATGTTAATCAGGTCCATATAATCAAATGGCAGAAACAGATGAAACTATTATTATACTGACCTACATTTTGCAATTTCAGACAAACTACCTGAGTCTCTTTTTCCTGATTTGAATTCACTTCAGCTTTCAAATTCTTACATTTGTGAAAGTATTACAAAGTTAAATTAATGTATGGATTTTGCACTTTTGACTGAGTTTGGTCACAGAGTATTTGGCCTCTTTGCACATTTTACTGTGAACTGTGTTCCCAACTGACCTACAATTGAATATAAAGTACAGTATGACCAACATTTGAAGAAGGGCACGCAGTTACATAACTTTGTCCACCCTCTTCCTCAAAACGGCAGGCAGATCACATTACACAGAGATGGAATTTTTTGTAATTTTACTTTTACTTAAGTATGTTTTTTTTAGCAGTGCTGTGCTTTGCTACTGAGTAAAAAAGTGTTAATAAAAAATAAAAAATAAATAAAAATCACGCTCTGGAAATTTTGGCTGTGAACGATGAGGAAAGGTGAACTGATGCTAATTAAGGTCCCTGAGTGAGTGACATTTGTGACCTTTGACCCAGTTTTGACTGATTATTATATTATGTGTTTACATATTTAATTTTGTCAGCACTTTAATTTGTAAAGGTTTGCCTTTAATTAAAAACAATTCACGTGAGATTTGTGTCCCTTTGCACGACACAAGGAAGAACCTTATTAAAAAAAGTAACTACGTAACTTTTACTACAACTTTAGTAAAAGTAAATTTAGTAAATGTAGTAAATTTTAAACAACTTTTTTACTTTAACTTGAGTACATTTTTAGATCAGTATTTTTACTTGTACTTAAGTAAAATTTCATTAAAATAGTGGTACTTTTACTTGAGTAGAATATTTTGGTCACCTCTGCATACTGTAGTGTATATGACATGATATAAAGCATTTTAATTGCTTTTGTCTGTCAAATGTGTCTCACTGGATATTCATGCTATATTCTGTTCTTGTAGTTTGACCAGCTCCAGCCTCCAGATCTGGATTTATATCAACTGACGTCAGAAACGGGGGAATTCACTCATTGTGTAACATCTAACTGTGTGTGTCCTGCTGACAAAGCAAACGTATAGTTTTATTTCACTATTTTATTTTTAAATCATTCATTTATTTGATCACTTTATGGAGAGCTGGCAAAAAAAATTACTCAATAATCTTTATTTAGAGTAAACTGTCCCCATGTCGTCCTCCTGCGTTCACATCCTCTCAGCTTTGAGATGGGAATTTCCACACTTATGGAATTTGATGGTATCCAACCCAGCTTATTATCCAAATCCAAAAGGTCAAGAATCCCCATCTTTAAGCAATGATGCACGATCACTGTGGAACTTTGTTGGTGAACTTCTCCTCACAACTGAACCAGATCTGCAGAACTTGGGACTTTCTGGTTTGTAGGTTCACATAATGTTAGGTGAATATTAATGAATTTGACATGGACCTATTAACATACCATGAATGCTAATCATGTGAATTTAGGATACTCATTACATATGTATTAAATGAATAGCAGGTGGGGTAATTTGAGTAATTTGTGGCTATATGCAGACACTGGGATGATGGACGGTGTCTGGAGAAGACAAGCTGAGCCGGCCAGTGGATCTACTGCAGAGTAAGGAGAATTTAGGCTCATCATAAAAGATTTCCCCTTGCCTCTTATTTCACTTGGACATTTTTATGTTTTTTTTATTTTCTACCTCATTGCAGCCGTGAGCTGCCTGCTGATTTACACACACTGGCAGCGAAGCACAGAGGCCTCCAGAGACGGTGCCCTCTACCCCTCCATTTTTTTCCTCCTCCCCTTGTTCCTCCACCCTCTGTCGTCCTCTCACTGCCATCACCAGCCGTCTCTCCATTCGCTGAACTGCGTCTGACCAAAGAGCTCCCCCTCTACTCGTTCTTCATCTCTAACAAGACATTAGTCTGGAGAGGTAGTTATTCACACATGAGGTTGTGGCACACTAAGGGGCCGTTCCCCTGTGCCAAGACACAAATTCATTCAAGGATGAGCAAAAGACACGGACACTGAAGGCATCTTACTATAGTCCATGTCATTTCAGAGTCATTACACTAATGACTGCACTCATTACAGCCATTAGGGATGTTGTTTGTAAAATCTCTTCACTATGAACATTTGTGACTGTGTATTAATATATAAAGTAAACGCAGGCGCCTTATCTTAACACAAGGCCCTTCCCTCATATTTGTTCTCTGCTGAATGTTGCAAGGGGGAACATGTCTGATTTTAGACACCATATTATTTCAGGACATTATGAAGCACTCATGGCTCTCACTGTTCCAGGAGAAGCCTTCAAGCTGAACAGCCCTCAGCGGGGGAAGAGAAGCTGTTGCTCGACGCGGCACGGTGATCACGAGCGTTCCCAGTAATTGCAACGTCCATGCACCAAAAGGCAACAGCATGTGGTGGTGAAATACAGTAGCAGGTATAAACCATGCAGAACCACTGAGGGAAGGTCCCACAGTTGTTGGAGAGGTTGAGGTTTTATAGATGATGGACAGCTTTTAATGCAGCTCATTTCCATCGGCAACAGTAGAGTGACAGAGAGAAAAGATTCAGCCTTGAGTTTTTAGCAGGTCGAAGCAGGTGTGTTACATTCTCTCTCACACACACACACACTAAAGCTACAAGGACAGATGTGATGACTGAAAATGCCTGTTTGGCTGTCAGGTTGTTGGATTCTTGTTGCCCTCAGTAAATCAGTGCTCAGTATTGGCATGAAATGTGGAAGACCATTGAAAAATGTTCAGAGCCAAGGTGCTATGCTATTAACAGTTCAATTAATCCCAGACTTCTACATCATTGACGTCCCTCCCTCCTCTGTCCCTCCAGTGAATGTGATTGTCTTGCTGTTTAACAAGCCACACATCAGTATTACCAGCCTGAGCCATTATAATATCACTGTTGCTGGTGTGTAACTCTGGCATCCTTCCTTATAAGACTTCGCCCCCGTATCTGTTGGCAATGCAGCTGGGCTTCTCTGATATCGACTCATCCTGGTTTCACAGAGTTGCAGTCACAGAGATTTAATATCTCAAGTGGTGCTGAACTCCTCTAGCTACTAATGGATTCTGTATAATGTGGCACTTAAAATGCATTAGCTCCCTCTGATTTATCTGTAATTTGCCTCCACTGGGGCATATCTTCCTCAATACTTTAATTTGTTTTTGGCTTAGTGGACAAACCTTGATTGGGATTTCATATTGTTGCATTTGAATTTGACAGTTTGGTTCTCTCCACCGCATAAAAGTGGATTTTTGATTTTGGGGATTCAGTGTTTATTTCAAAACAGACATGGTTATGTGTAAAGATCACAGACATAAGGTGGGATTTTGTTTTAGCTGTTCTGGCAGAAAGTCTTTGCTGACTTGGTCTGAGGCAGATGGGCATCTCCCAAAGGGGTCGTCTTCCTTTATCTTATCTGCTAAAGTTTCATGTGTCAAACGATAAGCATAGTAATTAGATTAAACTAAGCTCAAATGTTTGTGGAAATGATGAAAATTTGATTTTTTTTTAATTTACTCAGTTGATCAGTTTCACGCCGTCAGTGTCAGTGTTGTCATGGCAGTGACAGACTCGGCTACAGTGGCTCAAGATTAACAGCCAGTGGATCAGAGTCACAGACCATTAAAAGAGGAGTCAATATTGCAGGACCAGTCAGATTAAACCAACAATGTAAACATTTAAGTCCATGTGACAATCCCTGTTACCGAGCCCTTTTAACTGTGCTAAGTCATTTCGTGGAACTGATACTTAAACAATAGAGATTATCTGTGTATCTGTACATCAGCTCACTGACACACACATCGTTATTAAAGTTTTGACAACAAACCAAAAGGAAAAAAATTCAAAATATTTACTTAGTCTGTTATCTGTCTTCAATAATTCAAGGATGTTCAAGGATGTTGATCCATTGGACCAATACAACTTTAAGGGTCTAAAAATAGTTGAATTATTACAATGTTACATCAAGGATGTAAAATAACCACCATAATGTTGTTTTTCTATATATATAATTGAAGATTTTAAAGGACCAGTGCATAAGAATTAGTAACATCTAATGTTGAGACTGCAGGTTGTCTAAAAAACACAAGCTTTCACAAGCACGTCAAGAAAATATGAGAGGATTTGGTTTTCCTTTGTGTATTAAGCTTCTGCTTAAAACATAAAATGCACACACAAATGGTTAGGTTTGTCCATTTTGACTGCTGTAGAAACATGGTGGTGCAAGACGTCATCCTCCGTAAACTATGCCCTTGCCTAAAGTACATTTGCATATTCCAAGGCTGCAAAAGCTGAATGATTCTTACACTTTTACAAACATTCTTATCAGTAGCATGTTCAATTGTGGCCGATAAATCCTGCTAAATGTTACACGCTGGACCTTTAAACTCCTACGAATCGAAACTACAATATAATAACAAAACAAAATGTAGGTCATATGATTTTTTATGTGTCTGTTATGAGGACTGCAAACACTGGAGTAGTTCCAATGAAACATGTAAAATATAAAGGTTTTCATTTTGAAATCAAATTTGCAGCGTGTGTTAAACTGATCACCTGAGTTGGTTTTTGTGCAGGAGGAAAAAAAAAAAAGGCTCATTCTATGATTTAATGAAACCAAAGAGGGGCCTGAAAATAGAAGAAGAATATTTTGATTGAATGGTATAAGTCTGGTGCGGCTTTTCGTGTGCACTCATTTCTGTAAATGTACTCTTACTTCAGCACTTTGCTGCCAGGTTGTCCGGCTGTATTAGAGGACATAAAACCTTTCTGAATCTCCATCCAAAGCAAACATCTGCAGCAGCCTCGCAGTATGTGTTGGGAGGTGCAGAGCAATGCTGCTCCACATCGTTAAGCACTGACAAAGAAGACACATGCATTTACTGCATTAACATACCTGGATGCACTCGGGTTCACATACACACCCACGCGTCTTCCAGAAAGGACGTTCCACCCCCCCAGATTTGATTTTTGTGGGCTTTCCTACTGTCCAAACTGAGTCTGAGGTGACAACACCTCTCTGCCCCACCGCAACACAAGCCTTTTGTCTGCTCCCTTTCTGAATATATAATGAATGTCACAATGGCTGCAGGGAGAGAGAGAGAGAGACAAAGCTGATCTAATTAACTGGGTTTGCCTTTCCTCTGGTTTGGTGGTCGTTACCTCTGCATAAGGAATCATAAGCACAATGCCGCTCACTGTGGGAGCACGTGCACAGACACCCAGAGATAAAGTATGTGGTAGTGGTGAAAAGGCTCATACAAATACAAAGTGAAAGTGACACATAGAAAAGGCGGCCTGTCAGTGCAGCTGGCATTTTGTTCTGCGGGGAGCAGTAAAACCTGTCTACCTGGCAGCCCCTCTTAGACAGGAGCGAGTCCTCTGGGGTTGGATTGGAATCCCTACCAGCCACACACCTGACAGGGGGGCTGTCTGAAAACTCTGCAGAGACCCTATTACACATGTCATACCGCTAAGCACTGCAGTGGCCACCATGTGACAAGCTCCCCACACTTTATTAAGAGCGGAAGCTCAGCCACCGGGAGACGTTACACCGTCTCCGCTCATGTCACATTGTTTGCCATACATTTCTGCACAGTGTCAAATTATAAACGACCAACATTCAGATTGATTCTGTTCAATTTGTTTATGAAGTAAACACAGACAGTTACAGCAGACACAAACATATGCATGTAACAACACTGCCATCTACAGGCATATTGCTGCTACCTCTTTTTTTTAACTGTGCAGACAGAACACACTCTAAATTTGAAAGCTACATTGTTCTTAATATTTACTGTACATTATTCAAACCATCAAGATTAGAACATCAAGAGTAAAGTACGTGGCTATAAGTGCAGTGTGACGGGCTAACAGGTGACTTTCTTCTTCACAGGTTAAACGGAATGAAGATGCTGTTTTCATGGAGAACCAGAAGAGGAGCTGAGGGTTTCCTCCCGTCTGGAGTAAAGTAAAGTTGTGCTCGCTGCTTTGTTCATCGCCAAGTCTTTAATCTGTGGCTCTGGATCTCTACACTCGGAGCTGGAATAACACAGATAAAAAATCTAAATCAAATGCCATTCAAGAGCAGTCAGTCCCAGAAACTAGGGACCCACAAATGTGTGAAGCTGTGATTCATTTAGCAATCAAAAATGTCTAAAAAAAAACCAAACTGATTTATTCAAAATATTTGAAATAATATCTGCTATTAGAGAAAAGCCCTACATTATTCTTAATAGTGGTCAAAATTATAGCCTAAGATCACATATTTTTGTCCCAAAGCTCTGGAATGAATTAGAAAAAATTGTGTTCCACCATGAAACCTCATCAGCTGGGAATAATGGACAAAAACAGCTGAATGTTAAAGAGCTGTTGTTACTGTGATTTGTTGTTTTGTCTTGTCTATAACCCGGGTAAATGTGCTGCTGCTAGATTTTTTATCTCAATGAGGTTTTCCTGGAAAAGAAAGGGCAGTAAAATCATTAATTTGCTCTTGTCACAACATATTCTGTGAATTAGGCTCCAATGGTTTCTTATCTTTAAAAGTGGGTCCCTGTGTAAACAGTTTGGGAAACTGTTTAGCGAATGAGTCAGACGGAGGTGAAATTACACCTCCTTAAAATAACTCTTGTCCTTAAAGCTATTACAATTCCAGTGCTTTTGAGCAGCTGAATATTGGGAGTGGAGGAACTAAAGACTCCAAAGCATGGTACAGTACCTGTCTGAGTCTGAGTCACAACACAAGCTGAGGTCTTTCTGCACATCCTCCTCAGAGTGGAACCTTCTCAGTCCACAGCGCTGAACTGCCTGGGTCACAGAGAAGTGGGTCAGTCCAGCAGCACAGGCCTCAATCCTGGACACTCTGAGCTCCGATTGCAGGAAAAGGTGCAAGCAACTGTCGGACAGCAGCAGAGGACTCTGGAGGATCCTGGAAAGTACAAAGTAAGATGACTGAACAATAATGCCGCATTTTTGTATTTGTGGCCGTCGTGTGAAAACAGCAGTCAAGTCACGAGACCCAGGGTCTTTGAAAACACAGAATCACCAGTTTTGTTATCTGCCTTTTCGTAGTACAGTATGTCAAAGTCCATTGGGTGCATTGATCACGCGAGGTCCTCCTTACTGTGTCAAAAAGTTCTGGAGCCCTTTCATGCGCTCAGTGATCTGTTGGGCGTTGTTCAGACTGAAGAACGGATTCTTCGGGGGCAGCTCTGGCAGCTGGACCCTGCAAGAGACAGCAGCAACGACAACTGTAAACATGGGAACTGAAAGTAGAGGCCTCCTTTTGTTCTTACTCAAACCATTTCTCAGTGCACGTACAAATGAACTTACATTAGCTGTGAATTTGCTTGCAGTTTTTGCCTGAGCCATACAAACTCACTGTACCTCCTCCTCACTCTTGAGATTTTTTTGTTGAAACACACACTGTCAGTCTGAAACACATAGTGACACACGTATTACGGCAAGCTCTGGTGTTCGATTGTCTAGAACTAGATCTCATCCTTTTACTTACATGCAAACAAATTTCATAGTCTATGTAGGCGTGCCAAAAGTCATTCTTTTGTATCCGCGGGTCCCGCACCCAGACGCTTACAACCTGCTGCATGGAAAATGGAAGAGACACTCTCAGAACGCAGAATGCACCGTTAGAACAAAAGGGAAGTTTTTTATTGTCAGATTGAGGAAGTTAAGTTATGACCAACCCATGAAACATATGGGGGGTGGGAAATCCCAAAAAAAGGTCCAGTATTGCTCAGGACAAAAACACTTCTCAAAAGTTGAATTCTAGATTTCTAAATGCAGACTTGCAAATACTTTTCTATGACACACTTTTTTTATTATAAACATTCGAAGCAGAAGTCCAGTCCTACCTCGTACAAAATGTTGTCAGTGTCCTCCCCCATCATGAAAATGTCAAGTTTGAATCTAAGTAGTGTTAAGTCAGCCAGACAACGCTGCGCCAAGTGTTCTAGTAGTGATTCCTAAAGTGTGTTGTTCAGGGGCAAAGGTTTGAATATAACGTCATAAGACCACGGCTCCTCCCCATTCTGAAAGTTCGGCAAATCACTCAATTGAAACTGAAAAAAAATCCTTTCACTTCTGTTCCCACATCACAATTTAACATGACAAACACATGACAAAAGGGAAGTTTTTGTGTTTGTTTTTTCCTTTTATTCACAGAGACTTCACAGATCTATGGTCAACAGTTACAGTGGTTCAGTAGCAGGAGTGTTTTAGGAGGTCGAAGGATCAGCTGAGTGTCCCATAACAATAACGGGAGATATGTCGAGTCAGGACAGTGCTATCAGGATACAGGTACATGTCTCCATAGTTACAGTGTCCTTCATAATTAGACAGTCTCATTTCTAAAGTGCTACGCTTAACACTCTTCTCAGCCACCGCTAGGCTCACAAAATGTACATTTTGAAATCAGCGTTTAGAATCTTCACAATTCTGCCGCTATGTTTTACTTTGTTTAAAAAGCACCAAAATTATAATCTTTTTTTTTTTTTTACTTTGCATAAAAGCCAACATTTCATTCCATGAGAAGAAAACACTTGGTACATAGGAGCACGTCTAGGAAGAGTGACATTTTGAAATACTCTCCATCAACAAGGGTCGTACAGTGAGACACTGTAAAAACACCTCACAACAAAACAAACAACATGGTGAAACAACAGACGTTCAAACAACTACACAATCATCAGCTACAACCAACAGCTAAATGGACTAAACGGGCGTCTGCAACCTTCACTATCAAGAGCCATGTTTGGGAGCTGTATAAAGTTTTATATACAACTAGAAAAAGAAATCTGTTGCAATTGAATTGCTTTTAAAAGAAAAATGGAGAAAAAAAGAACACTGGGATGTGTAGGCCTACTTTGAAATAAAACACACGCAGAGCTACTCAAGTCCTTGTTGAAGTGAAAAATAACCCACTTTGAAATTAATAATGGATTGATTTGGATTTCATCCTCTACAAGGATGGCCATGAATCCAAATGCATACTTCTTCATGTTCATATGAATGTTATTCCATATTTCTATGACAAATAAATAAAATAGATTAGGTTGACTTGCTCCTGTGAGCGCAGACAGGAGGCAGTGGGAGGTGGGCTTGCTGTAGACATAGTATAAAACACTTTTATGTTTCACCTTTATCTCTACAAAAAAAAAGAGGAGTTCCTTTCGAAAGAAAAAAGAAAATAAAAAAAAAATGTTACTTATTCCCATAAATCATTTTTTCCAAAGCTACAGGGAGCCACCACTGAGGGGCTAAATAACCGCAGGTTGCAGACCCCCGGGCAGGAGGTACAGTGAGTTAATTCTCTATACAAAGTGATGCACACACACTAGGTCTCCTTCAGGCTATACAGTGTATACTACATTACTAAGTAACAGTAAGTCTCGAAAGAAAACGCACGTCCACAGTGATTGTGTCAGCTACATGACACGAGACCAAAGATGCTACAGGCAAGTCTGACTTTTATACTTTTTACGCTGCTCTGCACAAAGGTTAGTTTGAGTCTCCATCGCAGTCTCCACAGAAGGCACAGTGACCTCCTATTGAGCACCACAGGACTCGACGCCCTAAATATTTGCCCTCTCTGAGGTTTTTGCACCTGCAGCGAGATGTAATTTCACACAGCGTGCCTCTAATGTCAGCTGGAGGAGGAAGAGGAGGAGGAGGAGGAGGAGGACACTCGATGGAGGCTTAGACTAAACTTAAGGTGAGAACGCAGCACGTTTACTGGTTTCTCCTCTGCAGTCACACTAACACACTTCACTGCTCCTCGTCTCCACAGTGCCAGGTCAGCTTCCGCTCGTAGAAGTCGATGACCACCTGGGGACACCTGGCGCTCGCTTCACGGGCAGACAGCAGCGCGACGTCATCCGAGTTCTTCCTGTGGGGGAGAACACGCAGCAGAAGGACAGGCATTAAAATGGCTGCCTCTTGCTTTTAATGCATGGAAAATGATGGGCTATTGTAAGGTGAACGGCTGACGGGGACTAAAACCACAGATTTATTCATTTATTCAATATCACATTTTTATTATTGTGACGTCAAGCAGCAGGAGAGGAAAACCTCTATTGATTTTAGCTCCTTATGTGGATCAAGATTTAAGATTGTGCTTTGTATGCGAGGGCACGTCGCTACAAGTTCCATGTGAGAAACAGATGCCTGTGATAAGAGGCTTATGAAACATGAAAACACTGTACAGTGGTTTATAATGTTATGAGGGGAGGACTTTATACACTGTGAAATCATATAAACAACGAATGTATGTCTTTGCAGTTCACAAACGGTTCAAATTAGGGTGCGAAGGAAAGGTTAGCTTGTATTCGATTAACACATCATTATGATGTATCGTGGCCAAAGTGGCACAGGGTTAATTTTTTTGCTGAGTGATTGAATGAGGGATTGTTTTTGGAAGCAGCTTGTGTTCACTGTGCCAGCAGACTGGACCCAGTTCAATAAATTCAAGCCTTCTAAATGAAACCCACATCTTTACAAGTTCAACTCTCCCTTTTTATACGGCTCTTTTTAGCAAAAGGTATCCGTTTCAAGCCGAGATTACTCAAATGTCGTGTGTATTTTGGTTGTGTTACACTGAAAAACACAGTGTAGTCCTCTCCATAACCGTAGAGCTACGGTCAGTTCTTTCCTAAACAGTGTTGTTACATTAACTTGTGTAGCACAGGCAACTGCACACTCACACGCCACTTTATTAGGTACACCTGTTTGACTGCTTGTTAATACAAATCTCTAACCAGCCGATCACATGATGCATTTACGCATGTAAACATGGTCAAGAGAACCTGGTGAAGTTCAGACCATGCATCAGAATGGGAAAGAAATGTGATTTAGGCGACTTTGAGTGTGGCATGGTGTATTTAAGATCTGGTTGATTGGGAGTTTCACGCACGAGCATCTCTAGGCTATAACTATCTCATGAGCAGCAGCCCTTTGGACACAAATCCCTTGTTAATGCCAGAGGTCAGAGGAGAAAAGCCACACTCTTTAGAAAACGATAGAAAGGCAACAGTCAAGCAACCACTTGTTAAAGCCTATGTGTGCAGCAGACAACCTGTGAACGCAGCACGCGCGGAACCTTGAAGCAGATGGGTTACAGCAGCAGCAGAACACAGCAGGTGTGACATCTGACACTTAATTAGGTGTCCTGTGTACCTAATAAAGTGGCTGGTTACATGTTTGGTCAGTTGCAAGTTCACTGAATAACAAAAAGACGTCCAGATAAAATTTGATATTTCATCATCTTTGCTGAACAAGCAGATGAAGTTTTTTTTTTTTTTGCTTTCTGTTGCATTTTGCCGTTTGCCTAACCACTGAAAATCATTCAGAGCAAAAGGGGAAGCAGTGGAGTTACCATTTGACAAGGAACATGAGCTCTCCCTGTCTGTCTGTGGAGCCGATGATGCATTCAGGCACGAGGTAAGTGCTGAGGTCGGTGGGGGCATCTGACTGCTCATCGCTTGGCTCGAGCATGTCGCCGTCTCTCTGTAAAGTGTGAGCCTGCTGCTGCAAACAGGACTGTGGAGGGAGAGAGAGAGAGAGAGAAGGAAGAGGGGGAGAAGGAAGAGAGAGACAGCGAGAGAAGCACAGGAGTTAGAATGGATTTTTGTGAACTGTACAACTTCATTGTGAAAACAGGAAATTTAACTGCTTTCACTTTCAGGGGCATTGTGAAACTAACCAACTAACCACCTTCACACACCATTTGATTTTATATTCAGTCTTAAAACTCTCAAAAAAGCAGGAACTAAGGTCTACCAACGTGGTTGGAGGCTTTTATGCACTCACTCTATGAAAGGATTCTAATAATGGCTTCTTGTTGTTTATTTTCCTCATTACAGATTTGGGTGCAGATGTTCTGTAAATAACATGGAAACAACCAAACATAGAGACACTTTGCAGAACTGCATCCCGGACCCTCATACTCACAATTTCTGTCTCTTGCTCTGTCATTTCTTCTTTGGGAATTAACTCTTCCTCATTCTCCTCAGAGTGGTGGGTGTTTCTCAGAAACTCTTCAATGAGTTCCGGACAGTCCAGGTTGTCCTCAGGTTCCCATGTGTTTTCTGCACTGTAAATTTATATCAGGAGGAGGAGGAGGAGGAGGAGGAGGAAGAAAACAAAAACAACACGAGCAGAACCCCCTTCATTAATCACGTCACTTTTGTCCTTCAACATCCTTCATTGGCTCCCTATTAAACACTGCATTGACTTCAACTTTCTGCTCTTCACTTTTAAGGCCACCCATAACCTCTCTCCTCTGTTTCTCTCTGAACTCCTGCGCACTGTCACACCTCGCCCGCTTGACCACCGTGGAGGCTAGAGCTCTGCCTCCCCCCGAATCAGGAACTCCCATATGTATCTTTTCAAACTTTGTCTATAAAACATTAAAATGGCATATTCTGTCAGATGTGGTCACATGACTGTAAACCTGTTTTTCCATTACTTTTACTGCTTTACTGCTGTCTAACGCTGCCTTGTAGGGTGACAGACATAGACAATAATATATAGTAATAACATATATATCAGGGATCAAGTAAATGTGGTCGAGGGCCAATTGTTTTGTAAGCATTTGAATATTTGGGCCAGATTATCGTCTCTTCATCAGGCAAAGTGCCTTCAAACGTCTTCAGTCAGAATCCAAAACCCACGTTTGCTGCCTAACAATAATGTGGACGTTGTCCTCAATCACCAGCTTGTTACGAAGACAAACGCGCGTGAGATACAAACTCGTACTGTTAATATTTATTGTGCATGATTTCACTTTCAAGAATTACTGCTTCTTCTTTGAGCCAAACATATGCAAGTCGTTATTTAACGTTTACATTTACTCCCCAAACCTGGCTGTCTCCATGACAACAGCAGTGTTAAACATTTACTTTAGATTAACTGTCAAATCTAGCAACATAATCTATTTGAATAAATTCATATTTTTTCAGAATAAAACGCTCCGAATTGGGTATTAAATGTACATTTTTTGTGAAGATAAGCAAATAATTTAAGATCAGATTTGTTAAATCAGACCAGACACTGATGCTGAAAGAAAAGCTATATATATATAAATACTTGGGAATGTCTTTTTTTAAGATAGATATAGGTGTGATTGGATTAATGATAGTGTTTTTAAGTCAAGCTTCAGTTCAAGTAAACATTATAGAATAATATCATGTAAAATATTAGAACATGGGGAACCCAGGGATTTGGGTTCTAAGTTCTAAGAGTGTTCTCTGTCAGTTATATGTAGATGCCTATAAGTAAAAATGTATTCATTGCAGTAATAAATAAATACATGATTGTGGGACAGCTCACTCACTCTGTGAAGCCCTTCCACTTCAGAAAGTACTCGACTCTTCCATTAAAGACTCTGCGGCGAATGATCTTTTCTACCACAAACTCCTGGACAACTGTAGTCTCCTCTGTCTTCCTCTGTTTGGCAGTCTGCTTCTTTCTCATCCTGCCGTGAACAGAACAAAAACAAACGGAAACGAGAAATGAATGACAGCCAGCTTTGTGTCTCGGTCCGTCTGTGAGACAGACCAACCACAGGCGACGTGACAACAGAAACAGTCTCACACTGTCCACTTTTATTTTTGTTGGACCTGCTCACAGATGGGAGACATAAAAACACTTTAATGTCCCTGCTGCTGGGCTCTGTGCACAGCAAACATGGCAGTGGTGAGTCCTCTGCTCTGCTCTCATCGCTTAATCCAGCGCTCCACCTGCTGTTTGTTTCAGGAGCACAACAACATGGACTGATTCAGCCTGAAACGCAACACGTTACTGTCTACACACACACACACACACAGAACAAACACGTGCGTGTGTGCGTGTGTGTGTGTGTCGCTCGGACAGTGTAGGTAAACAAAGAACGTTGTGTGCAGACAGCGCGTAAACAAGAGTGAAAACGCGCCCGCGCGATGCACACGAGACGAGCTGTAATGAACGATCTGCACGTACGCTGTCGGTGTTTAGTGAGTCTCTGCGGACAGTCTGCTGCTCTGCTGCTCTGCTCTGTGCTGTTTGGCGTGCAGCTGGAAACGTGCGCACCGGCGCCGTCGATGCCGCCGCTTTGTGCGCAAATGTTTTGCTCGGCGTGTTTACATGAGCCAAACAACTTTTCTTGAATGGCCCCAGATTAAAGATGGCCGAGGATGCTCGGAGGAAGTGGTTGCCAAGGGAAAAGGTCATGCCAGGAAAACCGGGAGGAGACGACGGGGACGCGCACGTCGCCGACCAATCAGGGCGCAGTGCGCTCGTCCGTCCCCGTCCTGTGCTGTGGAACAGCCCCGCCACCCAAGGGCGTCAGCTGGGTATGACAGCGGAGAGATCCTGGCACGACGAGACCAGAACTGTTCCAGGGTTTTAGGATTCTTTCATAGTTTGGATTTTTATCAATGGAAACTACTATGTACAATTTATTCTGTACTATTATGAATTTCTTTGTTGTAAAATTATGTAAAAATGTGTTGTTTGTGTTTTATTTATAGTGTTGTGTTTCCTGTGCATTTATTTTTTAAATTATTTTTAAATGAAAAAAATAAAATAAAGACGGATATTTATTTGTAAAAAAAATACCATAATAAAGTGTTAATTAATTTGTGTTCAAAAATCACTCAATCAATTAGTCAGTCAGAAATATAATCAAAATGTGTGTGTATGTGTATATATCTATACATACATATATATGTACATAACCTATACTTTTATCTATGTTTATATTTAGATATTTTCATATATAATTATATTTTATTTGCATCACAGTTGCAGAATAACTTATTATTGAAATAATAAGTTATTCTGCAACTGTGATGTAAGTTAGTAAAACTATGTAATAACTAAAATAAAAATAAAATCAAGATACAGCTCCATGCTTCAATATAAAAAATGTAAAATATAAATATATGATGATAATATTATAATAAGATAAAATAGAATTTTACTTTTTATGCTTAAAAAGGTACAGTATAACAGTATAATAAAATCTGTGCTGCAAATACTTTAAATCAATTCAACACTTTTACTTGCATTGACGTGTTTGTATATATTGTGTTATTTCCACTTTTATTGAAGCTGACGGTCTCTCTGCAGTTTCTGCAGGAACACTGTTTTCACGGAGCAGATCTGCTCTCCACAGCCTTCCAGAACACACTGAGGAGATCACAGCAAAACAGCCTCCGCAGCGTTTGATTGACAGCCTCCTTTTAGCCAATCAGAGACCACAACGCTGCGGATTGGTCAAATAAGCAGCCCTGCTAGGCCCACCCCCTCGACCAAGTTTACCCTTTTACTACAACTTACTCCACACTGTTCTGTAACACACCACTAGGAGACGCAGCGGGCTTGTTTTGGACTGTGTGACAAAAAAAAAGAAAAGAAAAGAAGAACTCTCCTGCACCAGAGCAGCTAATGACAATGGATTTATGCAACTACACTTTGAAAGTGCCACATATGCAGGATTGTCTCTGATACCCTTTCATCCTCAAGGTAGGATTATGTAACAGTGTTCGTGACACGTACTTATGGACCACCACGGCACAAGCAGCACCATGACATGGTGTGGGAATGAGACAAAACACTGGCGAGACCCTGAGGGTGTAATTAAAAGTGGTTTCAGTGGGGAAAAAAGCTGCCAGGCGCCTGCACAGAAGAAGAATGGGGTTTATATCGTCCTCAGAAAAGAACCTTATTGATCTCAGTCTCAGTGGGGACAGGACACAGGTCCTGTGCAGGTTGCAAATCAATGCCTGGCCATTTTAGACCTGCCACATGTGCTCCCATGTGCACTGGACACGTCACGTGGGAGGTAGACCGTTGTATGATCCACAGGAAATACATGGGTACATTATTGATAAAGTTAAAATGCTGTTTTTCATCCGTGGTTAATTATTAACACTGTGTTTGAAGATGGTCTCAAGAACTAAACACTCCTCTCTAGTCATTGAAGAATAAAACGTTTTATAATTAACAAACTTTTAAAAATACATTTTTAAAATTAATTAAGATTATTATGAATTAGTTATGTGAGATGTATAAAATCAGTTCATTTAGTGGCACCGGTACTTAAGGCAGTCTTTCCTTTATTTGTTTTTATTGTTTTTTATTTGTTTTTCAGTGTGTCAGAGCTTCTGTTTATAATTCATGAACTTGTTTATGAGGGGATAGTTCCAGTTATGTATAGGATGCTTGCACAGTTCTTGAAAATTGTGAAACACTGTTTTACAGACCTTGAAAAGTCTAGAAATTAGTTTGAAAGCCTTGGAAAAAGTCTGGAGAAAAAAAAAGGTTTAGCTCATAGTAGAATTTAACAGTCTTACATGTTTGTGTGAAACTGATGCGCTCTTGTGATTTGTATTATTTTTAAAAATGTTTTGTCAGTCAAACATAATTTACTGTGAATTCTGCACATTCATTAACTATTAATTCACTTTTCCACTAACCACAACTGGCACAATCTCAACAAGCAAGTATAAAACATCAAAAAGTCAAGCACTTGAAAAACACATTTGTATTTGGTAAAAGGGCAAACACCCTGTATGTATTATGATATAATAAGATATGTTGCTTGTGGGAAAGATTTTCTACTTTACATTACATTACATCTATAGCTGCACGAACTGGTGTATTAGTAGACCCTGAAAACGAGGCAGGACATGTTGGTTATCTGCTGCATGGCCTGCTGTTGCCCTGTGACCCCTTCCCTTCGGCTGCTTTTGGGTTTTAGTATTAGTTGTCATAGTAACCAAACACCAATAGGTCCGAGCTGTCGCTTCAGGCGCGGGAAAGGCAGCAGCGCTCGTAGTGAGGTCCTGCCTGAATGAACTGCTCTGCTACAGTGTGGATCATTTTTGGATCTCTTAATCAAACCATATTTCAGCCTGGAAACACAAGATGGCAAAGATCAGAGGTATTAATACTATTTACGTCTTTATAAGTAAATGCAGACCATAGATATGAGGTTTGACATGCAACAAATTCAAACTGAGACTGTGAATATATAATGTGTGTGTGTGTGTGTGTGTGTATAATATACATAAGCGGCACTGATCATTTCTACATCCACAAATAACTCTAAAACCACTAAACTCCTTTGCAAACTATAACAGAGCAGTGAAAATATTTTTAATGACAACCTGGATTTTAGGGGGATTGAGTTCAAGGGAATGTCTCTACCTTAAATGACTCAACAACAGGCAATAATGAAGTGATTTGAAGGCCTTTTTTGTGCCTACAGCCAAACTGACTGAACTCAAGATTGTCCAGGGCACTAAAAATGAAATACAGATGTTGATGAAATGACATGCTCCGAAGTGCAGCGTGAAAAGATATACTGCGTTGTACCGTCATCCCTTAAATCTCCCCAGTTCCCTCCCAGACAGGCACATTCCTGGGGCCCAGTGTGAGTGTAGCCCTCATGCACATGGGCCTTGAGAGTCACACAGTCAGAGCAGAAATGAGTCCAGATGGCTGGACCCTGCTGTGAGGGGCTGTGGATAGAGTGAGTGCAGGTCTGTGTGGCTCAGGCAAAGCCTGACTGGACTCTTTTCACATGAAGGGCCCCCAGCATTCCCTCAATACCACCCCGCAGCTCTCCAGTTACAGCCAGGACAAGGACATTCACGCCGGTCCTGTTATTCTTACCGAGTGTTAATCTTGTTGTATGGGGAGCAGTGTTCAGTGAAACAGTATATTGATGGCTGGTCTGGTGGGTGAGCAATTTTACGTTGGCTCATTACTGACTGATTGATTGACCACATTTTTACAAAGGGCTTTCTTCGACGTCATTGCCATATGTGGTGCAGACGTACATGCAGCAGCGCATTATGGAGTAACGGCAAAACAATTTGAGACGTGCAATTCTTGTATTAAATGTATTGACGTTTAAAGCTTTATGCTCAAGCTTATAAACTGTTCTGTCATTGTTTAACGTGTGTCTAGTGACTCATCAGTCCAAGTTTAGCCACTTCAGTGCTTCAATGAATGGATGTCCAGACAAACTTAGTCTTTGGGTTGAATTCCCTTTGTCTATTGAACATTATGCATTAAGATTCTGATGAGGGAGCAGCTGGGCGATCAATGGAGTAGCACGTAACTTTCTTTCAGAGGCACATTTTGGTGTTGCTTTTGTTTTCAGTCATATCTAACATTTCTACTTCCTGACCAACATGCCTTCTAAATCCAAAAGTGGCTCTAGTTCATCTGCGCCATCACTGCGGCCTGCTACACACGCTGCATCCTCTCCCCGTAGTGATCCCTCGTCCCCAAGCGACGGTGCTACAGTATCCACAGTCTTTTGATCGTTCGCTTTAAGGTGGATGAACTGGCAAGTGCAAGTTTTTGTAAACTTGTAGTGTTGCGGTAAACAACCCGGCAACTCAGCCACTCCTTAATCAACATATAAAGAAACACAAAGACCTGATAACCGGGCTAAATGATCAGAATGGCTCCTACGGTATTAAATATTTGTTTTTGTTGCAATTGTAAGAAAAGCAGTATGAAGTATTAAGAAGCTTATGGTGGTTTAGAGTGATGCAATGAGGCTGCTGCTTCATGCTCCAAGGTAGCAAAGTGCCAGTCAACTTTTGGTGTCCACTGATGTCCCTTCATATGAGGCACTAGGAAATCTAATGTAGAGCTGAAACGATGAATCGATTATTAATCGATTACTAAATTAATCGACAACTATTTTTGATAATCGATGAATCGGTTTGAAGCTTTTTTCATGATTAAAACAAGATTTTTCAATCGTTTAAACTTCTTAGATATGAATATATTCTTAATTTCTTTGCGCAAAGAAATCATTAAAAGTCAATCATTTTGGTTTGTGGACGAAATTAGATGAATTGAGAAAATAATCGACAGATTAATCGATTATGAAAATAATCATTAGCTGCAGCTCTAATCTAATGTACAGTTTTATGAGTCACCTGGATGAGTTTGAAAACAGCGTCACAGAGGCATTAACCAGCCCGTGGAAGAGCTGCTTCCATTACTCATTCCTGCTCAGAAAACACTGGCGTGACAGCCCGTATATGAGTTGTAGTTGAGTAATTCATTTTGTCTGCCCTTTTTGTGAGTCTTTAATAACGTCTGAACTGAACTGAATTTAGTGTCACTATAGCTCCTCCATGCAGCATCTTCATCTGCCCCACACGCTGCCTTCACATCCGATTCAGTTTCACATACTGAATCAATTTGGCTGCGGAGTGACTTCCCCTGTGTAGTTCATGTCTTGTATGTGTGCGAAGCAGTGGCCGCGTATTAGTGACTTTTCATGTGTAACAGAGGAGTCTGGACAGCAGACCTGGATCTGCTTGCAGAAATCTGTCTCCTGTTTCAGAACACTTATATTGTGCCCTAGGTACTTTTCTCCATGTTATTCTATACGTCGTTCTGGCACGGAGGGCTGGAGGGGGGTAGTTATATGCCTCATGTCTATAAAGTGACAGAGAATGAACACATATCCGCAGAGTATTTGTTTCACTACTTGTCGTCGGAAAGATTCATGCACGGAGCGCTGAAGTAACATTTTCTAGCATCTGGAAGTGGAATTGTTGTCAAATTCCTGTTTCCACTGTCAAGAGTGAATTTGCAGGCTTAACCTTATACTTCACGCAGACTTATAATCCTGTGAGTGATGAGAAATCAATGTTTTAAGGAGGTTAAAAATAGCTTTGCACGTGTTATGTTAACAGGACTGTCTTTCCAGACTTTGGGGATCTCTGGGGGTGTTTTTTTTTTCCCCTGTTGTGGAGTTAGATAGAACTGGTTTGTGTTAAAGAAATGTGTCAAATGAAAGAATAAGCACATAACAAACAAACAAACAAGAAAGACCAAATAAGATCACTACAATTGTTGCTATTGTTATAATGTTACATATAAGAAAATAAACCTACGGACAAATCCTATGTTTTTCGAGTTAAAAAATAGAAAAAGGGGTAAAATGATAATGAAATACGAGTAAGGATCTGACTACATTGTAAAAACATAGCAATAATACTGTATTTAATACTTAACCAGTGTATTCATAAATCTAATTTAATTAAAAAGAATTATAATGCAGATTTTGACAGGTGTCCAATTATTAATTACATATTACTACATACTTATAGTATGACTATTAATAATGCCCGATGTAAGTGTAAGTTAAATTTAAATACTAACTGTTTTCTACTTTATATAAACATAAAAACAAGTGTACCAGCTTTAAATGTATGCTCTGTATGTGAAATCAAATCACTCTGCACAGTGAATAAGTAAAAGGTGAGTATATAGAGTTTACTCGCTGTTTATTCATCTGCAGTATACTTTACAAAAGCTGCATTTATTATCTGTGGATGTATTACAGTAATTCCCTGATGAGTCTTGGTGGTAAATCTCTGTGGATAATTGTTCTCTTTTATACACAATTGTTTTAAAATCCTATTTGTGCTGTTTTTCATCAGCATTTTAATAAGAATTTTGCAAAAGACATAAAGATCTGCCCGTGCTGTTATATGCCGTTCATTTCTGTGCAATACTACCTGGAGTGCAATAGGTGGGTCTGTGCAATATTGAGTTCAGTGCAAATATGTCCGGTGCAGTGTTGACAGCTGGGTAATAATGTTAATGTTTTTATTTTACTTTACTTATTTTGATTGTTGACTGTGTTGAATGTGTGCGTTTGTTTATTGATTGTGGCTGTTGTGTGAGATGTAAGTCTCTCCATAAGTCACCTGCCAAGTTTGAAGCCGTATGTGATGAATAGACACACATTCCTTGCATTTATAGATGGATATATGCAGCACCACTGAGCTTTAAACATATAAATAAAGTGTATGGCACTGTGTATGTGTGATGCTGATGTGCCAAGCTCCACTTTGTAACTTCTGTTGCCAAAACACTGTTGGTGTCGCTCATGAGCTAAAGCTTGATTGGTTTTCTTTGTCGGACCGACATACCTGGATAATATGATTCATAGTCCGATTACTCCTGCATGTATACGCTTAGTCGGACTGAAGTCAGACTTGGCGTCCTGCACATGCACCGAAATGTCCTCCCTGGTCTTTTACTTGGAAGTAGGAAGAGACATCTCGCTGTTCACTGTTTCTTTTCTGTCAACAGGAAACCGATTCAATATTGCTCTAGCTTATAGCTAGACGCCACCTACGGAGGCGTAGTCAGACGTACACAGCCAATAAATCAATTTTCTCCTCCGCATGTGTACACGGACTCTGCAAGTTGTCTGATTGCCTTTCTCGGGCATACGATGGCCTTAGCTCGATTAAACTGTGCATGTAAACGTACTGACTGACAGAGAAGAGTCAGGACTATGAGGAAACCTTATTGGTTGCTTCTTGACCTTTTCAGCCAAGGAGGCGGACAGTGGCATCAGACTTTCCCACCTCCTCAGGTGAGCCTGAGCAGAGCAGTGACTCTTTGTCCATATTCTAACCATTTGCTGCTTTATATATATTTATATATATATATGAAAGAGGTTTTAGATAAATATAAAAAATATGGTTTTGTCAGGACCAGAGCGGCTGTTTTCAGTTGTAGACAGGTGTAGACAGGTGTAGTCAGGTTTAGTCAGTTTCATGGAGGTGTTTTGGTTGCCAGCATAAACGGGTGCTCACTTCATCTCACGTGTGCCTTTTGGCCGGGGGTTTCCGCACCACATCATGGAGCCCGTAGGATCCTGTATCATGCTGACTGACAAGTGAATGGCACCAGTGACAAGCAAGCTCCCATTCCCTCAGGGGCCAACGTGGCACAAAGTGAATGAATAAGAGTGGAAAGAGAAAAAGATCGCCTTTGAACCCATAAAACAACCCCCCTCCCCCTGCATCTTCTTTTCTCCCACTCTCTCCCTGTGTGACTTTTATTTCTTGTCTCAGTGTGGGTGTTTTGTTCTTCTGAGTTTTTGATGCTGATGGAGAAAAGTTGACTTGGGGCAAAGTAAAATGTGAGTAAAGTTAAATTAAGTTTTTTCGTGGGGGGGGGGGTTGTTTTATAAACAAAATGATGAAATTGTTCACTCCTTTTGAAGGTTAGGTTCTTTATTTTAACAATTTTAATACCCCAAGGTTCAGTATTCTTTATTTGTCAGCAGACTTAAGTACTTAAGTTAACTTAATATTAGGCTCTTTTTTTTATGCCTGAAAAAAATGCTGTTCTGATCCAAAGGTTGTACTTTTACAAACCCTCTCAGTACTTTTCCCACAAAGCGACGAGTGCTGTTTTCTGCTTGGATCGTTTGCTTTCTTGTGGCGTGCCTTTGTCATGCATCCCCTTTATCTTACTTCCTCCTGATACTAAGTGTTTCCTGTCACAGCTGCCCATCTCCATCCGATGAACCCAAACAAGGACCTCTCCTTTGACTTGACTTAACTCGAGGGGTGGGGTGAAGACGAGGCTTCTTTTGACTCCTCACGATCCACCAACCAGAGTCATGATGTGTGGAGTTTGTGATGGACATGTCTCTTCCATGTTTTTACCACAAAAGTGTGAAGGCTGTAAACGGTGACCCAGCTCTTGGTGCACTTTTCAGCAAGTAGACAGCTGAACAGTATCTCAGCCTTGAGTGGTGAGAAGACCTTTGCTTTGGTAAATCTCCTTGTCACTGTGCAGCTGCTGACTGTCTACTCTCGTCGGGTGCAACTGCACAAACCACCGAATCCAGTCTGTTGACCTTTTACTCTCTCTCTCTCTCTGCCTCTCTCGCTCTCACAGCTGTACACTTTTAACTTTAGATCTGCCCTCTATCCAATCAGGATTCAACTCCTTAAACCTCATCTTTCCCCCTGTTGACTGCAGGAAACTGACCCATCTGCAACCAAAGCTTAGTCTGATCTGTGCATGTCTGGATACAAGGCTTTCCCCTTTGAATACAGAGCATGCTTTCTGGGCCATGGGAATCTAAGGCTTTTCTTCCTAAGCCAAATGTACTTTGACCATGACCCATTTAAGTTCAGCGCGGCCTATTGCAGCTCTCTGCCATCTGAAGGCTAAGTGCTCACTCTGTGTGCTCAGTGTGAGCACATGGTGGGACTAAACCATTCTTTAGTCTGCCTGGCTGCCATCTGGAAAATAACAGCTTTAAGCAAGTCCTGCCTGTAATTAGCCTGCAAACTCTGAACAAAGGCGCTGAATACACTGTGGTGAAATCTGGATAATTGATTAAGACAAGTCGCTGCAACTGATTTTGGCTTTAGACATTTTGGGTTTGAGAAATTGTTTTTGTTTTTGATGCGGTGCACTTGAAAATCAAATTGTTAGAATATTGCAGCTTAGAGAGTTCTGAAGGTCAGTGACTGTGATTGTGTTGTTTGTGTGTTTGAAAGTGGCCCCTTTATCTAAACTAATGATATTTGATATGAGTAAGAGTTAGCATGTGTCGTTTGATGAATTCATTTTGTTCATTTATCTATTTTGCCAAAGGTTTGACAAGAATAATAGCTGGACACTAAATTATTTTCTATTTCTTAAGCTATACACGCACCAGAATATGCCAACAAAAAACCTGGAACAACATTTGGCCCCCACAGCTTTCCAACAATGGATGTGTGTGTGGGAGCTGTGTCTGATTATGTCTTTAACTATTTCACAAATGACAGACAAACATCATGCCTATTTCACACAGCAGTTGCTCTTTGTCTTTGGAAGTGATGAAGTCACAGTTACTGTAAATGGGGTACGTTTTTTGTGTACTTGTACTCTTTAAAGTAATTTTTGGAATTTTACTTTTACTTAAGTATGTTTTTTTTGGATGTGCTTTACTTTACTATGTTTTAAATCACATTTGTTACTGAGTAAAAAAATGTTGGCCTGAATTAAAAAATAAATAAATTGACACACTGGAAACTGTGGCAGTGAACGATGAGGACAGGTGAACTATGAGGATGGGTAAATGATGAGGACAGGTGAACAATGAGGACAGGTGAACTATGATGAGGACAGGTGAACGAGAGGACAGGTGAACGATGACGACAGGTGAACAATGAGGACAGGTGAATGATGAGGACGGGTACTGAGGACAGGTGAACTATGACGACAGGTGAATGATGAGAAGGTGAGAGATGAGGTTAGGTAATGATGAGGACAGGTGAACGATGAGGACGGGTAATGAGGACAGGTGAACTGGTGCTAATTAAGGTCCCTGAGTGAGTGAGAAAGTTCAAGCATTTGTGACCTTTGACCCATTTTGACTGATACATGATGTGTTTACATATTTTATTTTAGCACTTTAATTTGTAAAGGTTTGTCCTTCTTAACTACACAAGAAAGAACCCCAACCTTCTTAAAGAAGTAGTCAGAGTAAATTTAGCTACTTTTTTACTTTAACTTTAGTTCATTTTTAGACCAGTACTTTTACTTCAACCTCTGGTTTAAGCTCTAACTCCACGATATGCACTACAAATGCTTCTTCGCAATCATGACCCAAAAGATTATCCTTACATGTATGTGTAAGAAAGTTTTTTTTTAAGATTTATTATGTTTTATTCCTCTTCATGGCACATTCTTCACCTCACCGTTGAGTGCATTCAACAGCTAAAAACACTTTTACCTTCCAGCATGGTTGGACGACACATTGTTCAGGGTGGTTTGTTATTTTCGACCACATTCCTCAACATTAACTGCCCGTTGGACGTGGCTTCATGTGAAAGCAATCTGCTCCTTTTACTTTTGGCAAGAAAGAGAATGAGCCGAGTTCCAAAATGTCACAAATATTCCTTTAATTACTTTGCTTTCATAGTGAAAAAAACCTTTGCAACATGCAAGTCTGAGGGCATTTAAATCAAAGCCTCCACTGTCTGTATGCAAGTCAGCTCTTCCTCAACTAGACAGCTTACTTGCCAAGAAATAGTTGCTGGGTGTGAAAATTTGTTTCCATTGCTTGCTTTCCGCACACTGGTAATCGAGCGCTAAAAACCACAACCACTCCCTTTTGGTTTGAACCTTTGCCTGGACCTGACAAAACATGAAACTGATTTACACTGTCCATCCTCCAAAATGTCATTTTCAATTTACATCTCATCAGGACATAATCTAGAGACTGTTACTCACTGAGTCCTGGAAATAAATTGTTTGCAGCTGAGATTTTCAAATGGAGGAGGGGAGGGAGGGGGGGAGAGAAGTGGCAAAGTCCCTCCGGTGTAATGCCATGTTTAGGTTGATGCACAGGAAACAGGCTCTTACCAGCCAGGAAATGAAGTGGCAAGCACAGGCCGGCTTATATTTCCTCCCCTGCTCTCAGAAAGACCTTGTTAGTGCTGAGACACCGGGGCTCCAGCTTTTGTTTTGCACACGGCCAAGAGTGAACATGGCTGCAGCACTTTTAAAAGACCTTAAGTGCTTGTGATGGCTGAGTGGTGTGTTGCCATGAGGTCTTGAGTTTCTCAGACCTCCAGATTCCCACTCCCACCTCCCCCATCTCCTGAAGGGGAGCTCAGTCAGTGTTCATGATGTGGAAGAGCCTAAACAGATTTATGTGCAGGCGAGGGAAAAGACCTCTATGACTTGTGTTTTACTGATGAAATGTTCGGCTGTATTTCAAAACACATCTGGTATAGACTTTAGATATTGTCTGTATGTATACTGTGAGTTATTCCCCTCCCATTACTGATTCCAGAAAGATACATGTGGTATTTCTACAAATTAAAAACAGTTTAAGAAAAGATTTGCGATACGATTAACCTGAGGATGAACGCTCTGCTCGTGGTGAGGAGATGTCCTTTAATGTCTAAACTGGATGGTTAATTCATGATGGAATGATGTGTTGCTGTCATCTCACTCATGGTTATCTTAAATGAGTCAAGCTCAACTGGACGTCTCATGTCATTTAATGTCATCAATTATGCTTCTGTGAAAAATATCTATAAGGGAAATAATGTTCTCTTTTATTAAGACAATTTCTTTGTTAAAATCAGTCAAATGGCTTCCATAGAAAATGAAGAACTAACCCCTCTGAAAATAAGCATGTGGGAAGTGTTGTACTCATTTCATATGTGACAGATGACTTGAAAGAATATTTATGTCTCTTTTCACATATTATTTATTGTTTCCGTTGCTCAAACATCTTTTAGCCGTACTTTACACCTGCAATTAAAATGTGTTTTGTTTTTTTTTGTGATCGGATTGCAATCGAATAGCACCTGACCACTTGTACAGGTGTAATTACCCCCAAGCTGCATTGAGTATGGATTATTATCCAATCAGAAGTGTAAATGCAAAGCTCCACCCACAGCATAAGCGGGAATATGTTGGTGGCTCCGAGCACAGCTAACGTGAGAGCGGCAAGAAAACTGCACAGCCTTCTCTACTTTCGAATTCTTCTCCGTACGTATGGCAGCGCGCAGGATGTGTAGTCTGCTGCCGGAAATCTTTGCAGGAGAAGGAGGGGAGGTAACATAAGGGGCGGGTGACGACCAATGATCGGTTAGCAGCAGGATCTCGATGTGGACACTGGAGATGCATGTTAATACTTGGTGTAAATGCATGTGTTGAAGTGCTATCCCATCACAGAAAACACATTCTAATATCAGGTGTTGAGGAGGCCTTAGACTCTTTCACTTTTGTAGTTTCTTTGCAGCATAGAAAGTGTTTGTCAGTGCTGCAGGACCATAAAAGACTTGTATGCAGACACGGTGAAGTGAAACAGTTAAGGAGCAGGTTACAGGTTTATTTAAGAGGCTCTAGAAAGAGCCCAGAGGAGGTGCAGAAGTGTCTCTCTCGCTCAGTAATCAGAATTCTAATTTCTTTAGCACCATCTAGATATATTGCAATGGCATTCTAATATGCCACAAATTGGGGGTTGCTGTGGGTCAGTGGTAGGGTGGATTGTCTTTCAACCAGTAGGTCAGGGTTCAGTCTCCAGCTCCATTAGTTTTCATTCAGATATGTCTCCGTGCAAGACACTTAAGACCACACTGCGCCCTGCGCCCACAGCGTGTGAATGAGAAAGACAGAAAAAGCTCACAGTGTAAATGAATGTGTGAGTGAATTGAACTGTAGTGTTAAACACTTTGAGTGGTTATTAGATTAGAAATACACTGTCAATGCAGACCGTTTACATCAACACTCATAAACCAAATTCATTAACATGTTTACCATGTATTTTTTGAGACAGGTTGAGTAAACACAGTTCAACATTTTTCAACATTTTTTGACATTTCCTGGATCAAATAATCCACAGATTAATCGATCATGAAAATAATCTGGTTAGATTTTACAGATCGTTTATAATTTTCAGTCCTTTAATTGGAATTGTGTCCCGTCCCGTCTGTCCCTGCACTGTTTCAGATAGTCAAAAATGTCCTTTTAAGGAAACCCCAACTAAAAGTGTCAGGAGTAAAGGTCACAGAGATACCAATATCAGAACATAAAGGTCTATTTAAAATCTTTACTTAAGGGTTACTGAGATATACTTAAATCCAACCAGAATTTGTTAATGCAAATCAATTATTTGCTGAAATTATAGAGTACTATATACACATGCATAAAAGGCAGAATATTCAGGATAAGTAAGATTTTGGTGAAAGAGAAGGGAGGATGACAGGTGACTGAGCCTCGTGTGGACAGAGATTTCCTGTTTGACTTCACATGTTGGACGGTCAGAGCTGGCCGCATGCCCACACAAACCCAGAGCAGCCTTGCTCATGGAAAAGGACCACCTCGGTGTGAGGGCCTGCTCCGATGGTGGTGAGTGGTGATTCATGGTGTGGCGCTCAGGGATAAGTTGAAGTCGGTGTAAACAATTACAGTTGAAATGATGTGTTCTGTGTGTGATTTGAAAAAGGTATGAGGAAAGAAAAGAGGAATAGTGTTGGCTGACAGAAGTGGAATCTGAGCTCGGTGTACGTTCATGTTTGCAGTGAGTAATGTCTTCAGGCAACAAACAGTGACAAACGAGGGCTGAGAACACCTGACCGGCTTTGCTTTGGCATTTGTGTGTCTGGTCATGGAACACGTGTTGATAATGGTGCGTTACAGGGGCTGCAGTTCAAGCTGAACACTGCAGTTGCAGTGGGGCTCTATAAGTGATGAATGACACTTGAGTCAGAGTGAAAGCCTTTTTTTTTTTATCCACGCTTTAAACTACACTTTCTCAATCTTGACTTATTTATGTTTTTACTTCTCAAACATGATGATAATGAAAAAGGAGACGAGCCAAAAAAAAAGGAAAGAAAAATAGAGAAATTAAAACACAAATTTCCAACAAACATTTCCTTTAAAAGGAGCAGGCAGAAGTAAGAACTTTCCAAGGCCCAACTCACTTTACTTGTGTATGTTTATATAATAAACTATTTTGTTTTATATGAATACACAGTATATAATAAAAAATAATACATGCACCTATACAGGAACAAGCAATCAGTGGTCTGACATTCATGTTACACCTCCACACTTTTAATAATCTTTTAATAAATACATTCAGAAAGCATATACCTTTAAATAATGCAAGCTTGATTTTACAATACATGGGAATTACATCCTAACACTGATTTTTAGAGCATTGAGAAAACAAGTAAACATCATTTAAATCCAACTGCAGTGTCTGTCTCACCACTCCTCTTATATGAGGGTGTTTCAGTGTGTTATATACTACCATATTAGGGGGGGAAAAAACGAATTTCAGCAGAGCTGATGTGGTCATGATTGGCTGTATCCAGGACAATAGATGGTGGGGCTTAATGTGTCTGTTTTGTGTTCTGAGAGGCTGGTGCCTGTTCATTGAATTAACGTATGTCGAGAGGCTCTGAAGTGACCAGATTAAATATGAGAGCAGAGAGTTGTTCCAAGCAGAGAGGGAGATGACCAGGTCAGCTAAAACTAAAGAAAGTATCTTCAAACTGATTTATTGATATCGTGAAAAGAATCAGTATCGAAGTCCACAAATTGTTCATATTGCAATGACGACACATTTTTGATATACGGTGTTGATAAGAAAGACAAGGTCTCAGCGTCTCATTTGTATAATTCCTGACTAAGTTGTGTCCAGTCCTTGCCTCTGTGTGGCTTTGCAACACTTTTAGCTTTTACTCTCCTCCGTCTCATTCGTGGTCGTTTCCATCTGTTTGAGAGGAGGTTAGAAGTTGACTGGCAGAGGTCCTGCTCTCTGAGAGTTGGAGTCTGGCTGGAGGGGGCTTGTTTCTATGAGGGGGTGAAACACCCGCCCGTCCATCACCCTGACAGAGCTGACAACCATTCAGCCAAACCAGAGGAGTTCCTGCCAACAATCAAAGGGCTTTTCATTGAAGGAATCCAGCTCTGGCCTGTCATGAGGGAGGGGCGGGCCCAGCTGTCAGCACGACCAGTGGAGACTGTGGGTGCTTTCTCTTTTTTTCAGCAATCTCTGATCAAATCCATGGCAATGGTCAAGAGCACATGCTCCACCCCCTCTCTCGCTCTCTCTCTCCCTCTGTGTGCATATGTATTACTGAATGAATTAATTTGTTGTCAGCTTTGTAAATGAGTGTTGTTTTAGGCTGTGTTATTTTCTTTTCGTTTTGATTTACACATGTAATTTGACAGAAAATCTATCATCAACTGCTCCTAAATGAAGTCCAACTGCATGTCAGTTCTCTTCTTGACCACTTGAGGGAGGCAAAACTAAACAAAATGTCATGTAGCAGCACTGTGTGTGTGTGTGTGTGTGTGTGTGTGTACTGAAACATTAAGACACGAGTAACATTTAAACGTCACTGACACAGGTATGGTAAGGTCTAAGTCTTTTTATGTGCAGGTGCTGATCTTTGCCACCAGAGATGAAATTGTCAGCTTTCACATTAGATTTTTTAAAATCTTTGCATTTCTCTATTCTCACTAAGCTTTATTCAGCAATAAAGTTCTATACAGTCAGTCAGTCAGTCATCATCTAACCGCTTTATCCTCCACCAGAGGGTCGCGGGGGGTGCTGTGCCTATCGGGCGATAGGCGGGGTACACCCTGGACAGTTCGCCAGTCCATCGCAGGGCCACACACAACTAGAGACAAACAACCATTCACTCTCACACTCACTCCTATGGTTACAGTGTTTAACAAATTTATTAGACCACCACTCAAAGCCATAGCTGCCCTTTTTATGTTTCTGTCATGGTTAATACACCAGTATTGTAGAAGCGCTTTAACTGAAATTATATTTTTAATGCTAAAATGCAGTTATTATTTTTATTATCCATGAATTTTCAAATGTACTGTTTTTCAATTAAAAAAAAAGAAATGGAAAAAATAGTAAAGCACATTTTTATTTATTGATTAAGATATTAAATTGTAGTTATTTACTTGCATGCCTAAACAGAAAAATGTTTTAGTGGTTGAATTTTGTGCTTCTGACTTCTCAGGGTCACATTTGGGTTATTTATCAAATAAATAACAATAACATTTTTAGTTTTTGAAAGCTTTCTAAAGTATTTGTGTTTTCTCGACTGATGGTCTAATAAATGTGTGAAATAAAAGCACTGTACTTATTGACTTTAAAGTGCTTCATAGGAGAAAATAGCAGGTATGTCCACACCATGAGTTGATATTGAAGAAATTCACATTATAGTAGTAAATGTTATTAAGTGTACAAACTCTGGTCATTTGAAATAAATGTTTATAAAAATCGGTTGAAAACATTTCTGCCTCAGTTTGCTGTGCTGAATCAGATCTGATACTTCAGTGGGATTACTATTACATAACCAGTGAGCCGCCTGCATGAATCAATTATTCAGCTCCATGTCATAACACTGAGGATGCTTTGATTATGACAGACAGCCAGACAAGGCAGTGCACTAAATGGCAAAGAGAGAACACGCACCAGTCTCCGCTGAGCCAGTGGCTTTGTCATGTGACTGCCGCGAGAGAGCACCTTCAAAAGAGAGAGTTCCTCTGTTGTACTCAAAAGGCTGCATTAATTAGGCTTCAGAAGTATTAGGGCAAAGAATTCAAAGCATATTTCACACAAGTGACTGTTTGTGGTCATTTGAGGGCGGTCGAAGGAGGATTTCTTTTCTTTGTTACATGTGTTTCAGGGATGTTTCATACTCTATATCATCTGCTCACGTGCCGTTCACTCACTACAGTGGTACCAGAGTTTAAACAGTTCAGTACATCTTGATTTATCTGTCAGGATAATCAAGGAGGACTGTTCTGGACAACTTATCTGATGACGCGAAGGCAGAGAAGAGTGAAAGTATGATGAGCTATAAATGTTCAAAGGCTGGATTTAAAATGGTTTCTCTCTGCACACGAAGATGAGGAACAGGCCCTCTCATGTCCACAGTAAATCACGACGTTATAAACTCACCGTACGTCACAGTCACACTGTGTCCTTCACCTCTTTTCTTCATTTTCAAGTCTTGGCTCTGCAAAAGAACCATCTGGGTCCCAGGTACACGGGTTGATTCCTCACAGGAGCTATGATTACTGTAAAACCCTCTGCTGGTTCTGGCTTGTTTCATCCGGCACACGCTGCACACCTTAAAGTCGATTCCAATTTGTCCTCACTCGCTATTTTACATTTCTCTCATTTGAATTCTCACAACCCCACTCTTCGTTCTCCACATCATGTAGTCACTTGTGCACATAATAGACACAATATCTCCGTTTTTAGAACAAATTGCACATGTTTTGACACGTTCGTGCAAATGATTCATGTTTCCGACATTTTCACTGGCATCAAGCTTTCTGTTGGATAGACTGAATGAATTTTTTTTCTGTGCATTAATTATAATTGTTCAGTTATTTACTTCAACCAGTCATCGGTAGCAATTGACATTTCATAGAGAAACCGGTGTCTAACGGCGAGGTGAGGCGAGGCGAGTGGGCACCATCGGGGGAAAAGGGGCTTAACTCAACAATGTGCACTGTGCTGTAGTGTAATACTACATATTACAGTGTATTGATTTATATTTTACAGACGCACAACCAAACCATGGTTGACAGACCAACAGTGTCAGTAAAATGTAAATGTGAATGCTGTCGATTCTCTTGTGGAAAAGTGCAGCCGTGTGTATTTTCAATCAAATCTCAGTTGTAGTTCATAATAAAAAATAAAAAAAAGACGTTTATTTTACCGTCCTCTTCACAAACAGTGACTCAGTGTTTTCAGTGTTCTTAAAAATATAACTTCAGTAGGTAATTTAATCTGTGGTGGGTTCTGAGTTAGCAACAAAATGCATTTTTTCCATGCAGTAATATAGCATAGTTAATAAAGTGGTAGTCTCAGGTTAAGGTTTGCTGGATACAAGTGCAGCAAAGTCATAGTGGGGTCTCGTGGGATGTTTACGGACAGAAGTGTCACATCATTTGTCCATCACCTCCCATATACAGAGTATAAATGTAAAAATGTATAAATTGCTTCATTGCATTTAAAACACGTGTCAGGGATATTTTTATTGCATCTATGCGCCTCTTGACGGGGATTTTACAGGCCCACATTAAACATAGCATCATTTATTCACACTCCATTCAGATAAGAGTTTTTTTGTAAAAATGGAAAAAAGAACCTTGGAGCTAAATATATGAAGCAAGTCCACATTGTTATAGTGCTCAGGGTAAAAAAAAAAAGTTATGTTTTTTCTCCCCTTTGGTTATGTTAAATTTAACAGGCTAAATTTAGCTCATATTTTATACTCCTTCTTTTCCACTTTGCTTGTATGATTAATATAAGAGTAGGGCCGTGTCAGTTTCGGTGTTGTATCATAAAAGATATATATGCACCTAATAAAATGAATAATCACGAGGCAAACAAAGCTACCGCTGGAATATTACCATTAGTATTGAGAATGCTTATTAATATTTATAGTCTACTTTACAACGCTGCATTTGCACGCCTTTGTTTGTCACAGTCTAGTTTCTAAAAGTGGATGCAGGACATTTCCTCTAAGCAGCAGTAAAGCAAGATCTCATTGCTGTAATTATGTTTACATACACACTGATTAATAGCTTCATTGTAACTCTCTTTCGTAGGTTATCACAGATTGTTTGGTTTCTATTCTGGTCTCCGCCTCATAATAAATGACTCTGGATACAAATGAGGTGTATGAATATCTAAGAGGTTATGACTGTAAACTCTACACAGAGTGTTTGTTGTTGGCTTTTTTTTTTTTCTTTTACCCATGCAGCCTTTTTGAGCTCTGCCTCTGTTTATTACTGTGCCCACATAGTACAGTATGTGAGACTGAATCGGAGTGAAAGTCACTTTGTTTGTGTGTGTGTGTGTGTGTAAAATAAAGCAGAAAAACAGCAGAGAAGACAAAGAGAGGAAGGGAGACAGATCAAAGACCATGGCAGAGCCAGGCCCTGTATCAGAAATGAGCTAGGAAGGCTCTCCCTCCTCTCTCCATCCAACTTTCCCCTGATCATCGACCCTGAGGAGAATAAACTCAATCCATGTTAAATTATAGATTAAGGCCCGGCTCTGACTATGGCTTGGCAGCTGGCGGCTGCATGCACGTCGAGCTGCACTGACTTTTACACATTTCTGCTGCTGCGACTGCTGCTGCTGCTGCTGCTGCTGCTGCTGCTGCTGCTGCGGCTGCTGCTGTTGCCTCATCTCACAGGCTTATTAAAATCAACTTCAAACACTCTCCACAGATGAATAACGGGATATAAAAGAGACTTTATGAATATAAAGAATCGCTTTACAATATGCTCTCTATGAGGCACGGGCTGGGTTTTGTTGCTCTCTTTGCTTCATGTATGTGTTTTAACCTTTAACATCACTTTTCAGGTCACAAGTGGTTTTTTTTTTTTCAGTATTATTCAGAGATGCACTTTGTTCTTTTAGCCCCCCTCACAAGAACATTTCAAAAGATCTCATGATTTCATGAAGGGCTAAAAATATATTGTGCTCTGCTTCACACTCTCCAGCTAAGCAGAGTGGAGTCAGTGGACTGTAGGGCATGAAGAAACACAAACACTTTATCAGTTTTACCCACACAAACACCATATTATAGATACCTTACTGTGCAGAAACCACTAGCTTTGTTGTTGGCCTCGCTGGTGCACAATAAGATTTTATGTCTGTCCAATTTTATGATCTTGAACGATGCGATTGTCTGAGTTAGAAAGTGTTGTCATAAATGTATATCTGGTCATTATACCATTGCTTAAACAACAAAATGAATGGTGGCTTATAAGTCTTTTGCACATTACGATATAAATTGCAAGGGCAGATTTAAGCAAAGGGCTGTGCATCACTTTTATTCTACATCAACTTCAATCTATAATAATTGGTAAATTACAAACAAAGTCACCATAGAGTTATTACTGTTATGTCTACTTTTTTAGAGCATATAACTACATTTCAAGTTTTTATCTGTACTAGTTAGTTAGTTGGTTAGTTAGTAGTGATGATTGAGTGTGTGTGATGGCCTCGCTGTTTTGTTCTTGTAGGTTTGGAGTTTGTAGACCTGTTATTTTTGTGGCAGTGTTGGTTATCTGAATGAGTTTGTTTTTTGTTTTTTTTACAGTGAACATGTTAAGGAAACAGGTGGCGCAGTATAGCAAGATGTGTTGTACAATGCTTGTATATAGTAAGTTACTGTAAGTTACAAAGTTACTAGAGTCCTTTAAGTTTGCATGTTGCTGAAATTCTTCGATTGCCTTCTCTGTTGTGTGATGATCAAAATGGAATTTTGTATCAATTGTGAATCCAAGGTATCTGAAATGGTCTACTACCACACTGTGTAGAATGTCTCTACTGTCTCATTCCTCATGATGATGATGATGATGATGGGGAGATTGTTGTGGGTTTGCCAAAGACCATTTCTTTTCTTTTCTTTACATTTAGGTGAAGGTGGTTCTGCTCACACCATTGTGTGTTGTGATATTCCTGAATTGAGTTTGTGTCTGTGAGGAGGCCAAGAATGGCTGTGTCATCTGCATATTTGAGGAATATGGTGGTGGGTTGAGGGGCTTGTGCAGGACAATGTTGACAAGACAAGAGCTTTACAAGAACATTACATAATAACCAAACCATAGAGACCCTGATGAAGAGATGAAGATTTAAAAAAAAAATCATAATGTGCACTGTAACATCTAACATCTAACTTTGAACTGCATATTATTATTTTATTATAAGATTTACTATAAATTGTGTTGTATTCATACTGTTGGAGTCTTTATGTCCCTTGTGTAATAATTGACTGTAACCTTCATTCTATTACTGTAAGTACTGATTCATGAATATATATATGATGTGTGTGTATATATACAGTATATACACCATATAAATATATAAACCACAAAACACCACAAACGTTCAGTTTCCATGCCACAGCATTTTATTCACAAAACAATCTGGAGTTAATTTTCTGTTTTCTTGTCTTCTCTAATAAGATATTTTTAGTCGATTGTGTATAAATAGCAGGGAAAAAAAGGCCAATTTTACATTTTGCATAAATATAGTCCGGTGTATGAAAATAATAAATGTATCCTTTTGGTACAGTGTGTGATCGAAAATAGAAATCTGTTCTCGGCAACAATACAGCATTCTCACTTTACAACACTTTCCCTCGCTGCATTGCCATGCAAAGCAAATCTCATTGGGCAGTCGAAGGCATCAAGATCAAGTCCAGAGTCAACATCGAACACGATGCATGCAGTTCCAACATAATGGGCATGCTGTTCAGTCCAAATTACAAAACACATACATTTCAACAAAAAAGAAATCAGTAGCTGAGCACTTTATATTCACACGTTCTGCAGTGAGGGGTGAAGTCGTCCGGAGGCAGAGCTCAGTTTCATGGAGGTTTTTCATGCTGTCGTGTGCAGTTAAACGATGAAATTCACCAAACTTTGCTCGGCTGATGCATATTTATGAAGTAAATGGCACATTTAAGGAGAAAGTCCATCAGACATGTTATATATTTCTTTAAAGAAAAAGACAGACGACCTTTTTCTTAAATAAAGAATAATTATAATGAAAAACAAAAAGCTGCAACAAAATATTTACAATAAGTTCCTTATACACTCCTCCATGTCATCGTTCAAAGATTTAGGAGGATACATGGGCACAGGATACAAACATGCAGTTCACTAAAGTCAACCTACAAATACAGAAAATACAAAGCCATGCAGCCAAATATTTGCAACTGAGGTGAGAAAGAAACATTCAGGAACAAGATCAAGGCTCTGGTCTACATTCATAATGTAACAGAGAGAAATCACAGTGATTCCTTTTTGTTTTGTAAAGGCATTCCAATACAATAGGCTTGTGTTTTCAGGCAGTTTCCACAATTACTGAAATGAGTGGCCATCTTTGGTTTTTATCAGGAGTCTCTCATTCTAAATGACAGATAGATAGATAGATAGATAGATAGATAGATATGGGGAAACTGCCCTTTAAACAGAGTCTGATAAACAGGAATTGTTCAGGCTCCTGAGTTAAACACAGTGACACTTGGGAGAAGAGGAAAAAAACCTAGATTCAGTTTAACCAGATTAAATAATCATCATCATCATTTCAGGGTGTAGTGCATGTAGAATGATAGAAAATCACAGAGCACACAGGAACAATCCCATGTGAGTCATTTAATAGATAATCCCATACTGAACACAGTGTGTGCATCATTTCTTTCCTGCACATGTTGTGTCACCAGCTGATGCTGGCTGATCGTCACAGGAATCTTTGCCAACTCTGCATTTCACATCCTGACAGCACTTGGACTTTAATCCAAACTTGGCATTTTCCATTGGTTTCACAGTCTCTTTGGACTCCTGCTGTTGACTGCTCTCTGACTGCTCATGGGACTCAGGGCTCTGATCTGACTCTGAGCTCTGATTGGACACAGATTCTCTGCGTGTCTGCTGGTAGGTGGAGCAGAGCCCTTGCCACTTTTTCCGATTGGCATCAATCCCATCGACCATCGGCTGCAACTTCCTGTTAAGCTTCAGCAGTGCCTGGTGAGAAATGCAGGAGACCATAGTTGCTACTCAATCACTCACTCACTCACTCACTCACTCATCTTCTACCACTGTACCCTCTACATAAGGATCTGTAGCAACCAATAACGTAATAACGGCCAATAATGTAATAACGGCAAATAACGTAATACTTTAAATGTAATAAAAACCAATAATGTAATAAAGTTGTTGAGCCAATAACTTAATAATGTTTTGCCAATAATGTAATAACTTATTACATTATTGTCTGGTTTTCTAGCGTTCTGGCAGTGAATTGCAATACCATACTGAAAACTGCAACGCACTACCCCGTCAAAGCGTCTGTATGGTCATGGAGTTGGATGCACTATAATGGAACCCTAAGAGTGACATATAAATTCAAATTGACTATTAATTGCTCCTGTAGGCCTCCTGTGGAGGGGGGTTTGAGGGTGGAGGGGTATCTATAAGGTCGGATATTTAAAGAGGCCATAGCATGGTCCTATCTCACTTATATGTGAGATATGAAGGTGTTCTTACAAACATGAAGTCGTTTTCATGGTCAAAAACCTCCTAGTCGCTGCAAACGAGCCGATGTAAATGTCTCATCGCTGACGCTCTCGTCAGCCGCTCTGTTTCACGCCAAAACCACACCCGCAGAACATGGACTGTCTTGTGATTGGCCAGCTACCGGGATTTGACGTAATTAGCACGTCAGCTCTCAGACCCGCAGCTCCCCCTCTGGAAAGGCGGATGCACCGCTAGCAATTATCAAAACATTGAGTAATGTCCTCGTCACAACCCCTCGCCGTAATCCCTTACACATTTGATCCGTAGTCTGAACCAGAGTCAGAAGACACTGTGACAAGTGAACCACCTCCATCGCAAAGACTGCTGCAGGACGCCTGTAGCTTAGATAACACAAATGCAAATAAGACACGAGCGAACGCGCGTTGCTTAGCCTGTAGCTGACTATCGCTAATGCTAAACAACAGAACAAGCACACAAAGACAGTTTTACGGTTTGTAAATTTTGTAATATACGTATTGTTGGCACTGCTCCTTCCTTCAGGTGAAGTTTGGTGCTGTGTCCTGCTTTATATTGCCTGAAGTTTGTGTAGTAATCCTCCGTGAAGTGGTTGCCGCATACATGGAGGTATTTGGGTAATGTAGCAGGGATATTCCTATCAAATAGGAAAGATATCCACTGAGCTTTTCTTTGCTCATCTTCGGAGAGCTTGTGGAGCGTCTGGTATTGTTTATCACAACCTAGAACAGAGAAAACACTCGCGGAACATTTTTTTGACACATTCTCAACCGATACGCTCAGCAGCGACAACGAGAGTAGTTCTTCTTCTTCTATGGTTGAAAGTACGTCACTGGATGTGGATGTGCCGGGACTCTAGAGCCCGGACCAGGAGGCACTGCTGTTTGTTTTAGGAGTGGTGAGATTCGCGAGTGACGTAATTAGTCAACGGACGTGCCTTTGCACTTTGTAGAGCTCAGGAAAACAATAAAACCCTGCGCTCTCAGCAGTGGCTAAACTGATTGTTATGGACTTTTAGGGCTTCATAGACGAGGTAATGACGCAGATACACACCCAAACGCAGCGTTAATTGGCACTTCCAGGCTATGGCCTCTTTAAGCATCTGTTGCAAGATGCAATATTAAGGCCAAGTGTGACACTTTCTCACCAGAAATTGAAAATAAAATAAAGTGATACCTCAGTTATTACATTATTGGCTCAGTTATTACATTATCAAAGGATTTTTTAATGCAAGGCCAATAACGTAATAACCAGTTATTAAAAAGTTATTACTTTATTGGCTCAACAACTTTATTACGTTATTGGCAATTTATTACGACATGGTTTTATTACATTTAAATTATTACGTTATTGGCCATTATTACATCATTGGCCGTTATTACGTTATCGGTTGCTACAGGGTCCATGGCTGGAGCCAGTCCCAGCTGAGATGAGGCAAAAGGCCGGGTAAAACCTGGACAGGTTGCCAGTCCATCAGGGCTGTTTTTATTTACATTTATATAAAATCAAATCTACAGCATAACTTTAACCCTTTGACACAGAGTGTATCGTTGACGACACGTTTGCACAAGCGCACTTTTGGAAAAACTTTGGAAAAACCTTTGGAATTTGAAATTCTGAATCTGAAATTCCAAAAGTTTTTTTCCGAACGCTGAGAAGTCTCACGTCAAAGCCAACATGTGCTTATTATGGTAATATCACTCGCACTGTATCTGGAAGCCGGAGAGAGGAGAGAGTTGGAAAAATGCTTGTTAGCATTTTTTGGACATTGAGGACATTCCAAATTGTGTTTTTTTTCCACTAAAATCTATTTACATTTTGTGTTTTTCTTCATTTTATATTGTTAATACACTATTTTAACATGCAGTAAATTATAAATAACTGTCAGATAGTCAAAGTTCACTGTTGCTGTTTCCTCTGTCTCTTTTGACATGTAATCACTTCCTGTGTGCAGTGCGCTAATGCTACTGGGTGACACAGAAGAGACATGTGGAGCTGATGGGCTTCGTGTGAACTCATGGCAATGATTTGAATGTAACAGACATTTATTTACAATTAAAAGTTACGTCACAGTTTTAAGAGATACCCACCTGGAAAAGTGGTTTACAGATCCCATCTATCCAATCCATCTGTAAGGCGGGTAGTTCATCTTTGCGATTACGGTCAAATATGGCCTACAGAGAAGTTATAATATACGGTCAATCACAAGGAGGTCACAGTGAGTTGGTATGAAAACAAAATCTGTGTGCCAGAATAAAATCCCAAAGAAATCTAACATTTCAAATGTTTTTTCACTTACTGCAGGGGTCAACTTGAGCTCTGACCTCTCCCTGTCACCTTGTTCAAAGAATTCACTCGTCACCAGCTCTGCAACCTTGGGACATCCATGTAAAATCATTATTATCACAGTTTTTTTTTAAATTTATATTAGAACATAGACTCAGAACTAGGCAGTAGATGCATTTTCTCCTAAATCTACTTTTTCTGATTTGCTTTCATGTTTGTTGAACGTTTTGACCACTAAATAAATAGTTAAATGAACAATGAGGAATATAAATAATCTCTTTCACTACACTTACAGTTCAGGAACTTTGTAACTGGGACTCTAACCTGTTTGGAAATCTTCCAAGGACGTGTGACGGCACCCAGATCACACGCTGTCATCAGCATCGACCTGTTCATCAAAACTAAATGTTAGCTCCTGATTTTGCTCCTCACATGTATCTTGTTTTTGGCACAGAACAGTTTTACTGTTTAGAAACCTGAGAACTTCTCTGTGCCCGTCATCTGTCCAGCTGAAGCCTCCGGACAGAGCAGACTTGAAGAATTTTGTTCTGCGCCTTAACAAGGCAAAGAGACCAGAGTCAAACTAACATAAAAAGTTCATGTTAAAACAATACATTTTAAGACCGACGCTACAACATAAGCACTTGGTAAGGAAGATAGATGTATAGAACTCTTCTAATTGTGTGTAAGAATGAATTTAATAGTGCGTATAATGAGCATTTAAAGACTACTCACTCAAAGTGCAAAGTAAGGTCTGTGGATAGAATAGCCTGCTTCAATAGTTGCATCATGTTGCTGTACTCTTTAGAGCAGAGGTTTGCAAAGATGTTGTGACCCTGTGAAAAATGCAATAGCTTACAGTTGGCATTCAGACAGAAAAGCAACCGCGGAGGAGAAGCAGTGTCTCTGCCGAGCCAGTGCATTGGTAAAGTCATCGATCACTGTCAAAGAAGCTCCTATTAGCAATGTTAATGAGCAATATGTGTAGACTTTCCCCTCTGTTAAAAGAAATCATTAGAGGACACTGTTCCCGGTGATCAAATAAAGCCGAATCAGAACGTCACCTCTGATCACTGCTGCTGTCTAATGTGAGCGGTTGTGATCTGAACCATTTCGACACTTAACCTGGTTGATCACACACAGCATGTCGAAAGCACATTCATGCTTGGGAATCATTCATTATGCTTTGAACAGTGGCATTAAGAAAGATGAAGTAATTAGCCGTGTGCAACGTTTGAATAACTTTGTATTATTGGTGTTTTATTCAATCTCTCCTTGTGTTTTGCATGGTATGGTATGATATATATCCCCATACAAGGGTGACAGTATGATATTTTGTGATATACTGGGATGGTGCAAGGAAAAACCCTCCAAGTAAAAATAACAATGTAATCTGCATACACATTTGACTGATTTCTTAGTCTTGTGAGTGGAGGAGAGTCAAATGCTAACACCCTGCTGCCAACTAGTGGTCAGAGGCTTAAATAACACTGTCAGAAAACATCAGTCATAATATTACTAATATATTGATACATCTATCCATCTTCTACCAATGTGTCCTCCATGTAAGGGTTGTGGGGGGCGCTGGTGCCAATCCCAAATGACATAGGGTCAAAGGTAGCGTACACCCCAGACAGATCACCAGGGCCACATAGAGACAAACATTCATCCAATCTCACACTCGCACCTACGGTCAGTTTAGAGTGTTTTTGCCTAATTTGCCTAATCCCCAAATCTGTATGTTCTTGGACTGTGAGAGGAAACCAGAGAACCCCTCGCACACACCAGGAGAGGGCTTCAGAAAAATATTACACAGTAGCCTGTCATGAAACATCGCAATATTTTAGTGTACTGGGATTGTTTTAAGAAAATGTAAAGCATTTGTTTGTTGCAGCACGTCAAATTAAAACTCCTGACCTCACTTTGAAGGATCATGACTGCATGGTTGAAGTGATGATGCTCCAGCGTGGCTGACGTCCCATAGAGCAGAGCCAGAGCAGAACCTGTCCTGCAGAGAGAAACACAGCACTGTGACACTTCCGGACACCACTATATACAGTATATGGTCACAGCACAGGCTCGAGCCACTCACTTGGCTTGAAATGCATTGTTGGTGCCTCGGTGGTCCAAGTCATGGCACAGGCAGCCAACCATCAGGGCCAGGATCTCTGCGTCGGACAGCACGTCCTGGAAATTGGCTGTCTGTTGAAAGTAAAACGGATAAATATTTTATCCTTATATATATATATGTATATATATATACATATATATATATATATATATATATATATGTGTATATATGTATAGATATATATATCTATACATATATGTGTATAGATATATATATATCAAAGGTGACCACAATGGCAATCCATAACCTTTTTGCCATTTACATAACAGAAGAGGAGAGGATAGAATAGCAGAGGAATTGTTTGATACAGAGTGAAGTTTGCCGACGTTAGTGAGCGCTCTATAAATATTATCATTTGTCTGTTGAGCCTTTACCCAGATTAGCCCTCTTTTGAATTCCCTCTTCCTGTGTGATGTTTCCTCCTGATGCTGTTCTGTGTAGTGACTGATTTGTACAGTGCTCAGTCCACAGAGACTTTTGTCATGACATGCTTTAAAAATAACTCCTGACATGCATGCTATCCTCTTTGAGGTTCTAAGTTTTACTGGCATAATTGGGTGGAATTGTTCCTTTGACGTGTTAAAAAGTTTGACAGTAGAGACTGAGAGCAAACTTGAAAACTCTGCTATGAAAGATATGATCTAAGAGAGCTGGGTTTTAATTTTAAATCTGCTTATTTTGGGCTGCAACTTTTGACTCTTATTTTTTTAACCCGTTAACATCCAGCTCCCTTCTTTCCTTATTTTATTATCATAAACGCAGGGATTATTCTCTCTCCATCTTCCTGTGATGTTTATACTAAATAAAATATCCAAACCCACCCAGGACTTGGTTTGTTGCATAAAGTTTTTTTTATTTTTTTTGAATAAAGTTGCGACTGAATGTGCTGCAATACGTATAAGTCTCAGGTGACTTGATGTAACTTACTGTGATCATAAGAAACATACACTGGGACACATTAAAGGCATGCCTCCAGTTATGGTAGACCACCGTCCGGTAGTTCTTCCTCACAGTCAGAAGCCAGCGACACAACACCTGGAAAAAAAGACAGGCGACATGAATACATACATGCAGCATTACAGTACAGGTGAATATTTCAGGCGACTCACTTCGTAGTCAATTTTAAACTTTTGCACAACTCCAAGATCCAGAAACATTCGCAGTGACGCGGTAATCATGGCGTCATTGTCCAAAGAGAAGTCATTAAAATGAAACTCATCGATGCCTAACTCGTTGCTCAGAGGGATCTTGGCTGCCTGTGGGGGAGAGGACACAGCTGTCAATCACACCAGCAACGGGGTAAATGGAGAAAAAAAAGAACTCTGCAAAGTGATTACAAGCTACTGAGATTAGATTACATACATCGTATACAAGTATGTGAAAATGTGAACATTAACCTTTGTCTCTGAGAATTACCTTGAGTCTATCAACTTCTACCTTTGAGCAGGTAGCATGGTAGGACAACATCTAAAAGAAAAAGCAGAATAATGAAATGTATATATATATATATATATATATATATATATATATATATATATATAAAATAATGTCAAGACAATCCATCTTTCGTGATTATCTTACATAATCAGGATCAGAGATAAATACACATCCAAATGAACTCAGTTTTCATCCGATGTTTACAGAAATGGCAGACACTGTGTGACAGAAGTGCAGGAGTGTGTGTTGACTTTGATGACAGGTGAACACATTGGCACATGTATGTATGAATTATTGAGAGCCACTGAAGTATTCATGTTGGAGAAGCAGAGCCATGTTTGCTGAGGATAATGTATCTGCTTTGGTTAGATACCAGGCGGTGGTGCAGCAAACAGACGGAGACACTAATGAACGCGAGGAGCCTCGTTACTCGGCGACACTGCACTCGCTTTCTTAGAAACTCATTTATCATATTTAGCTCATTTCTAAAATGATATCATTAAGAAAAACAAACTCTTAGTAGAATCCCTTTAGCGTAGTCCCATTGTTGTGTTTATGATCACGTTCATGTTTGTTTAAAAGCTTTTTGGCCTCAAGCTTTCATCAGGGTGTTTGTGTCAGTGTTTCCATCCAAAGAGAATCGTTTACTGACCTAATGTCAGTTCTCCTACCTAAACAGTTCTCCTACCTAAAGAGTTTTCAACATCATTAAGATCTCTTTAAAGCTGCAGTGCGCAAAATTGTAACATAAACAAACATTCAAACCGCTCATACATCCTGCTGATTTGAGCCTTTTTGCTCCACACATTTCTCACTCTTGGCGTGTTTCCATCATGGTACAGTATGGTATAGTTTGGAGCAGTAAAGCCCTGGATCAGGCTTGCGTTTTGACTAAGACTTTTACTTGGTAGGCGGGGTGTGCACTGTGCCTGATGGCCTCGTACAACAGACAACAATAGAGGACGTCCAGCAGCTTGTTTTTTTCCTGCTCATTTTGTGGATGTTTGCAGGTTTTGTGAGCCGTGGGAATTCTCTTCTGAAACATGTGTTGCTTCTTTGTGTTTTTGATCGTACAGCTCACTGTTGCTGTTGCTCCGGTCTGTCTTGACATATCACATAATCACTCCCTGTGCGCAGCGCGCTAATGCTACTGGGTGACACGAGAGTCATGTGGAGCTGATAGGCTTCGTGTAAACTCCTGGCGATGATTTGAATGTAACAGACATTTATTTACAATTAAAGTTACGTCGTACAGTTTTGCAATATGGGAATTAGGTAAATTGGACACTCTAAATTGAGGAATGGTTGTTTGTCTCTATGTAGCCCTGTGATGGACTGGCCAACTGTCCAGGGTGTACCCCCGCCTATCGGCTATCGCCCTATGTCAACTGAGATTGGCACAGCGCCCCCCCACGACCCTCCTGTGGAAGATAAAGTGGTGGATAATGGCTGGATTGATGGATGGATTTTGAATTAAATAGTGAAGAAAATGGGAGAAATGTTAGTTTGAACATGCTGCTGTGCTTACGTCCAGTGCGACAGACTGCTTGGCCCAAGTCTTCTTAACTTGATTGTACATCATCGTGTTGTTGATTCCAAGTCCACAAAATATAACGAATGCCTGCAAACATAAGACAAGTCAAAACACATTAAGGCCTTTGCACATGATTACAAAAAAAGACCTTTAAACACCTTTATTTTCTCGTGTGGTGAAATTCTTCTCATGTCCTGATAGCCATCGAGCAATACAGTAATAACGCAACCGATCATGTCATTCACATGGATTTATTTGCTGGCATATCTAATGTCTTTGTTATATCTACAAGATGCTCTCTCCTCCATTCGGCTTCAAGCATTTATCGGACAGCGTGTGTTCTTTGTGTTTTAGATGACGGAGCTTTGATGAGAGAACAGACAGGACGGGAGGGATGTATCAGTTGCAGTGTAGCCTGCTACTGCAGACTTTAAGTGTCGTATAGTTTGTTTGTTTTTTCCCTCAGACTGGGTTATTTATTGATGGCTATTTGGACGTGAGGAGAATTTGAACAAATAACATAAAAAAAGAAAAGTGTTTCAAAAACAAATTACAGACTCAAGATTTAATGGAACATAAACATTTGGTGAGATCGGTACCAAAACAAATGTTTGGTTGGTTTATATGTGAACAAAGTTTAATGTAATTAACCTCAAATAGTCGCTGATCTGCGTCGTTGAAAGTCTTCCTGTCCAGGCGGTTCAGAATCTGTGCGACGCCTGGAACAATAGACACACACACACACACACACACCAAAACAAATCATTAGAGCGATCGCTACAGTCAGAACAAATGATGGTTTCTGGTCAACCTACCAATTATCTGATGAGTCCGGTTCCAAATAGGCACACATAACACTGATCTGATGTGAAACCCTGAGGCTTGATCCGCCTGTGAAGAGAGGGGTCAGTGACCATGGAGAAACACTGAGAGAAGAATTGTGTTAGTTAGACGACTATAAATATTCTTTGAAGACCTTACACAACTGAGTTTAGATCAGAGTTTCAGTGTCAACATTTGTTCACGATGGATAACATAAAAAAATGCACAGTATAATACTGAATCTTTTCAGATTAAAGCCTCATTTCAGCAATCTCTTATTCCAGAGGTGAATGATCCAGATCCAGGTGTTTTTAAAACTGTAGCAATAATAACATTTGTGGTCTGTGTAACAGGAGCGTAACAGGTTTATACCTCAGCATCAAAGCGTGGGTCCTGACACACGTCGCTGATGTTTACAGGAAGTCCTGTGGAAGCCACCAGCTCAGCAATACTGTTATTGATCAGCCAATCAGAGCACGACAGCTTCTCCATGCTGACATGGTCAATAACATAAACAGGAAGTGACAGTCAGGTCCAGGCAGTTAAAATCTAACTCAATAGTTCATCTTGAGTGTCATATTTCATCAAAGTTGCGTATAGATTTTCATTAATGTTCCTTATGTGTATCTGTTTTTGTGTTGTGTATCACATGCGTTGTCTTTATAACCTTCCTGAAGTCTTTTACCTGATGTCACAGTCCAGGTTGCACAGCGGCGACATGAGTTCAAATGTCTTGGAGAACTTTACAACCTTTGGGAAAAGACCGGCGCAATCGCAGCTATTACATTTAGCAACAAAGATGAGAGACGTTTGCACAAGGAAAATGCTGATTAAAGAGCAGAGATGTCTCACGGGTGAGTCGATGTCCTCTAAGAGAAGCACAGAGCAGCGTTCGCACTGCAAGAGGGTCAGGGCTCGCTGCATAATCTTCCTCACAATCTTCTCCAAGTCAGTCTGCTCCTCAAACAGGTCGTTGACCACCTCCAGCAGAGCCTGAGGCAATATGCCAGACAAAAATCACTGGTGTTCATTTCACAATGGTGATTTTACTATAATAGTTTGTGATATTGTTGAAGGATACATTAGAGATATACGGCATTTACGAAAAGTATAGTCTAATAGAAGTGCCCGATTGTAAGGGTTATCTGTAGGGTTTTGTTTTTTGTTTTAACCGTGCAGTGTGATTGACTCAATGCCTTGTGGTGTCAGACAGATTTGCTCCACCGAAGCAACAGGACTGTCTCACCCCGCTCCACAGAGGGGCAGGTCCAAAGGAGCATGGCCTCCCAGATGCAGGTAGAACTTGTGCCAGGGTCTTCACAGCACCGCAGCGCCACACTGCAGACCCATGCACCACCCATATCCCAGAGGCACAAACCGGGCCCAAAGTCCAGGGATAGCAGGAGCACCAGCACACCCAAGGTAACCATCAGGGCATCATAGCAGGCCCCACCCAGTCCCACTGGGGAGTGGATCCAAAGGGAAAACCCTCCACCCCCACCCACATTCAAAGTGACAAGCCTGATTGTAGTTATCTTTAACTTAGGTTTAAATTGTGTGTATTCTGAGTGAGTAGTGATGTGTGTGTGTGTGTATGTATAAAGCAAGTAAACATCTCATAAATAATGCACAGTTTATAACATCTCACCCTACTCCTTTCATACTCTTTGCGAGACTCCGAAAACAACTTGGCATTGGAAATCGATATTCCACAGAATGGTAGGTACATCTGCAGCACCTAAGTTAAAAGAGAAAGTGGTCAAAGTTGTGCATAATCTGCACATGTTAGCTGTTTAAATGCAAAACAAAAAGACATAAAACAAAGTAACCTTTGAAGAGAAAAGAGAAGTGGTGATGACTGAGTCTCTCTGTATTGATTTAGGGAGAGACTGTATTTAAAACATCAAAGGCCTTCAAATGTTTGGATGAGCTGGAAGATGAAACTATTTTTTGTTAGTTAGATTGATGTGCACATAATCATAAATAGGCTGCAAACCTCATTTCGTCTTAGCACAATTCAGAGAACATACTATGAATTTAGAGTGCATTACACAACTTTACTCTGCCACCTTGTGGATAAACTGTTGCTTCTCAGTGGGGCTGCACCATTGCAGGGGTGAGTAAACTGATGTTTACAAACTCTGTGCATTTGCATGTTGTGTTTTTGGTCAAGTGTGTCTGTTTGTGAGCATTAACACAACACAACGTAAACGATGAACTTTGATTAAAAAAAAACAGTTTGTGGATGTAGGTTATGGTCCAAGAAAGTAATGATTACATGTTGGTAGTGATCCAGATTTGGAGTGTATTGACACTGCGGGAAACTGTGCTTCCTTGGTAGTATTTTATTTGTTTACCTGGAGTAAATCAAATGAGTGCCATGGACGTTTTATTGCTTTGCCTCACACTCAAGCAAGAAGCCAGCACTTTTCACCTCACGACAGATTATTTGCTCATCAACAAACGGTGAGAGATGAAACTGAACCTCTAAGCTATGCAACTGTAAATAAAGCTGTAATACATGTAGATTCTTGTAATCCCATTTAAAGTGAATTGCTCAGGGGAGCAACTGACGCTGTATCCACTCAAAATGTGTTTCCTGAGAGTGGATATATATTGCACTGCCACAGATATTTAATGCTCCACACTCAAGCGAAGGGTTGACCTCATCTCTTCTTTTCTTTATAATAATTTGCTTCCAGGGGAACATATTGCCCGCACTCTGCAGCCATTAAAAAGATTCAAAGAACAAACTGTGTTTTCACACAGTGTGGCTGTGTGTGTGTGTGTGTGTGTGTGTGTGTGTGTGTGTGTGTGTGTAGTGATGAGGCAAGTGAGGCACACTGCTCCACAAGAATGCAATTTTATCTCAATCTCTGAAAGGCCCTTAATGGTCAAAACAACTACAATAAAACTGAAAAATGACCATATATACCAATATAATACATGTGAATGTCACGAAACAACACCTTGGCAATAACTGAGCAACATTAGAGATCCTCACCTTCTCATCATCCTCAGTAAAGGGGGTGCCCATGGGGTTTTTGTTGATTGCTTGCACAACACCGATGACCTCTCCATCACTGTTACAGATGGCCATACAGAGGATGGACTGGGTCTTGTAGCCTGTTAGCTTGTCTATTTCATCACTGAAGCGGTGATCCTGGTGAAGTGGTCACACAAACACACAGCTATGACACACTGAGAGCCCCACATGAACACGCACACAGAAGATGTCACCTTATTGACCTGCATGACCCTATATGGTATGATATTTACATGTACAATAATTCAGGTGTGATTAGTTTGAAAATCCACTTGTTTTAGGAGAAAACTGTAACACCACTCCATGACACATTTCTACCCTAATAGACCTAAACCTCAGGGGGATCTACATCACCATGTTGCCTTAGCCTCCCATGCAGCCCAGGGCCACGATATAATGATGTAGTGCGCAAGTGGCTTGTTGGAAGCGGCAAGAATTATAACGCTTGCTTTCCTGCGCTTTTGTCATTGAGGATATACAGTGTGAGGTTTTTGTTTTGGTATCATTTAGGTAATTATTCCGAGTCTTTTTCTCGGTTTGTTTGAGCTTGAACCATTGTGCGCAAAGGTTAAAGCTCAGAGTGTTGGCACAGAGTGTCTCCGCTCCACCAAAGCAACTTCACAAAAACGTATTAAAATGTGCTATATTCTTTTCAAACAGCAGTGGATGCCTTGATGACCAGATCATTTCTCACAACTACAAAGACTGAAATGTTCACGTCAATTAAATGAATGTTATCTCCAGCAAACACTGTTCACAGTTTAACTCACTGTAAATACTACATTGGCCCAACTTTAGTTCAAACACAATACGGTGTGAATATCATATAATAACTACCAGGTTCATATTTACCTCATATGCATTTGGAATGTTTACAGTCTCTCCATGCTCTGCCACATACCCGATGATCCCTTTCCCCCACGGCACCTGCACTTCGTTGGAGTTGAGTGTGCTGGAGGACGGTCTGACTGTGGTGCCAGAGTGCACGTCAAAGAATTTGGACACCAGTGTCCTCTTATGCGCGGGTCCCTCAACCAGGAATAGCGAACACCTGTCTGCGTCCACCAGGATACACACGTTGATCAAGATCTTATAACTCAGGTTCGTCAGGTCCAAGTCGTTGGAGATGTCCTTCACTAACTCCAGGAAAAACTCCCTCTCGTTGGTTTCTTTGAGTCTGTATTTGTAGTCGATGGCGCTGGATGCGTACTGTGGCACACTCACCCTGGACTCCAGCAGCGCGCTCAGGATGTGCGCGGTGGTCGGAGGCAGAGAGCTGGCTTTACGCAGGAGCGCGCGGCGCCTCATGCTGGACTGGGACTCGTGTTCGATCAGGCTGACGTGCTCGTCGTAGGTCCGGTGTGCGGTGGTGGCTTTGGACCTGGCGAAGTTCCGTCGCAGCTCCATGTGGGACGACCTGCGCCGGAGCCCGTCTGGGTTGCTGGGCCAGAGAGGGTCTCTGGCAGCGCCGCGTTTCTCCTCAGCCGTGGCCCCCTTCGACGGCTGATGCTCCTTCAACCACCTGCTTACCTGATCACATTTCGCCTTTCGAACGAGGTACTCCTCGAAGAGATCCGGGTGGCAGTCCAAAAACGCCTCTACATCCGAGAAGTCAAATGTTGTCATGGTGAAGGCTGCTGTGAGAGACAAATGAGTCTCTCAAGTGTTGGAGAAGAAGACTTGATGGTGGTGGAGGAGAAGAAGAGGTGGGGTTGTGGCGGCTGCAGACGAGCTTGTCAAAGAAGTGATGTCCTCAACAACACGTATTCATTCACCCCATATATATATATTTAAAGAAAATACCAGTCCATCCATGCTCTTCCTTCCTTCAAACACTGTATAAGCAGAAGTGGTCTAATATATTCAGTTTATCTTAGACCGGATTGATGACGCCTGCTAAAGGAGCTACACCTGTCAGTCATGAGAGACTGAGCTGAAGTGTCTCTGGTGTAGAAAAACACTGCGCCTATATATTCTCCCCAGAAAAAAAAAGAGGGAGAGAGAGAGAGAGAGAGAAACTGCAGGGCATGCTTCACTCTCTCTTTTTATTCCATATACACCAGGGACTCTGCGGGGTTCCAATCAAAACCCAGGGCGAATTTGATGTTTCATAAAAAACATACATGCAAAGCACATACTTTATAATGTATGAATATCTCCATTGACTTACGCCAACTATGTGTGTATGAACTGTAGTATGAATAAACAATGAATATACACTATACACCCACAGCATGATAGATAGATAGATAGATAGATAGATAGATAGATAGATAGATAGATAGATAGATAGATAGATAGATAGATAGACAGACAGACAGACAGACAGACAGACTATGAAGGTATGAAAAGCAGCTCTGGCTGTCTTGCCTTTTGAATAACTCTGAATAACTCAGGGACACATGGTGTGACTGAATTGACTGAGAGAGAATGATAACAGTGAAAGACGATAATTGCACTCAGTGGAGTCCATACCTGAGTCAAGGTTAAACAGTCCTGCTCATACCTGTGTCGTTCTTTTGCCGAGAAATAGAGGGGGGGAAAGAAGGGAAACAAATGCAAGAATCTGCACCAAATTGTGCAAACTTGTTCATCTAAACAGGTGCATTTATTCCCACGTTAATTTCCCAAGAAGTGAAATGTGATAATAGACTAAACTAAAGAAGGCAATTTATGAAGAAAACTGTAGTGTATGATTGCTGCCTTCTACTCAAGCTGGAGACAGTCTTTCTAATTGAATGTCTGAATGTTTACAAAGAAGTTGAACATTTGTGCAAAATAAGGGATCGGAAGTAGAAAATATATCCAAAAAGAGGGAAAAATGTGCAAAACAGTTTGGAAACTGAAATATTCCAATCAGAAATGTAGCAGCAATCTCCCAATTGAGCTGCATGTTTTCTATGTTGAAGTATGTGGAACTAGTTAACAGACAAGTAACAAAGGAATAATTAAAAAACAACATACAGCAATCGCACTAAATCAGTTGAAACCATTGTTGTCGTGAGCAGAACTTACTGTACATGGATATGATTTGCATTTAAGTATTATCCATTTGAGAGATAAAGTGGCCTTGTGGTTGGAAAAGAACAATAACGTTCCTTTTTCACAGACGTACAGTTCATCGTTGGACACTGTATTGACTTCCATTCATTTAGACAGACTAAACAAAGCTATCCTTAACCTACCCACAATTAAAATAGCCGTAAACGTAACCAGTTCCTTTAGAAATTAGTAGGACCGGGTTTTGGTCTCCATGAGGACTACAGGTCCTGACAAGGTCAGGGTTTATGCCCGGTCCGAAGGAAGTAACAAATACAAGTACACACTCACTCATGGCCGCACCTTTGCCATTGTGAAATTACTTTTTTATAAATATATAAACCATGAAATCAATGAGATATTCTCCAGAGCTGCGTGTTTTGAAGAGCAGGTTCATCTTTTTTTATCTAATTCTCAGCTGGCATGAAAGAAAGAGCATGGACGTCTTCTCCAGTGGAAATGACAGATGGAAATGACAGATTACGAGCGGATAGTGGAAGACGTTGGGGTCCACACACTGAGTCTGACACAGATCACAGCAGCTCATGTTACAACCACAACCTTTTACCTGAACCTATAGCCGCTGAAGTCACGTAAACTTAACCAACCTCAGTTTGCCGGTAGGAAATCAGAAAATAACCTATAAAAGTTTTTTTGTGCTCATAATTCAGAAGAAAATGAGGCCATGTGACAAAATCAAATCTTCCTTTATTTAAATTCAGTTTCCTGTCTCTTACTGTTCTATTGGTTTATATTGTGTTTACCTTCCTTCATAAAAGTGTAACAAATATAATTCTCCAAAACAAACAAGTGCACATTTTGGAGTACTAATTGGATTCAGCAGATCTGTGGTTCCCAAAGCATATTTTGGGAACCTCGGATAGGATTTGTAACCCATGGGGTTAACCTGCAATTTGCGGCATGAAAGGAGAAAATAAACAATATCACACGTTTTTTCCCCCAGGGTGATGGATAAATGAATTAGTCACAGTATTTCTGATGTTATTGATGAGATAAGAAAGTATTGACATCCAATTGGTGTGTAAAACTCTGTAGGCATTACACATTAAACTGAATTTGCACAATAAGTTAATGTTAAGGAAATCACTGCTGGCTGCTGCACATTTATAATGCAGCAGCAGGAAAAGTAATCCAGAGCACGGCAGTTCCTCTGGGGCAGAGTGGGTAATTGGTTACTGGACTTAGCCCGGGCTGCTTGATAACACTTTGGTGTTTTGCAGAGACTTTGGACACGGTCTCTTGGGAATCCCAATTAAAAAAAGCAGAATGCAAAATGTGGTTCTTGTGAGGGTCAACAAACAAGCAACGAGGTTTGCTGCTTGGAAAGCAGACCCTGTCGTGTGTGTGAACTGGCAGCTGCATTGATTATCAGTCTTGGCTGTGTGTTGATTGACAACTCGTTTATGGTGCAGTTTTCAGGTTTCTGATGGGGAGCAGATCAGGTTTTGCTGTCTTATAACTCATACTCATTTATTATTTGACCACAATGTTTGAGGTTATGGTAAATTATTGAGATATAAAGTTTTCTGGAACTTAAATAAAACATCGTTTTCTGGATTTATTCAACCCTTAGTGCTCATGTGGCGCAGATCTGTGCCAAAGCCCACCCTTGGTAAAGTTTTTGTGCTCTTATGTGTTGTTGAGTCAAAGTTATGATTCATTTTCTATAAATTTTTTAGTAGTGATATTAAGTAGCAATAATTGTGCAGAAGTTACAAAATAGACCATTTTGCTTTCCTTTTTGTTTATAAAAACGAGTCAAGCAGTGAACTTTGAACTGTGATGTAATTCCACATTTCACAAATTCAATCGGATTCTAATTATTTTGAGTACTTTTTGCTCACTTGTGTTTATATCGTTGGTCAAAATACATTTTTTCTAAGTTGTGCTGCAAAAAATGATATAAGACACTCTATATTGCACATTCTTATGGCCTCTGTATATACTGTATGTTTAAACATAGTAATGGAAAAACGCAGCCAAATTCTCTGTATTCTAAGGGTTAAATTCACTCCATTCCATTAGTCTGACACAATGAGGTCTCTCGGTTTTCTTCTTCATCAAATTGAGTGTGAGGATTAACACAAGTCTGCATCCTTTGAAAAGTTTTATGAACTTTTCTGACACATGCTCTTCTTTTTCTTTGGAATATAGTTTTTTATATTGGTCTTTTAGTATAGCGGATCATTTTAACTTTAATCAGAGTCTAGTTCAGAGTTGTACGTGTCTATTACCGCTAAAGACAAGGAATAAAGTAACGCAGCACCATGGAGAGTGCACATTTAGTCAGCCAGTGCTTCGTTAAAGAACGTGTTCCAATAAATGAGCACAAAATGTCTAAATCATGATTCTTTGCAAGTGGAAATTGTATCCTAATTGTCCCTGAAACTTTCATTTCACAGGTTCTGTGGTACTGACTAAGGCTGGATGATGTTGCATAGAAATGGAGACAATGAAACATGACTCTTGTCCAGTAACTCAACACTGCCTGCATACACACAGCTTGTATCTGGTGTCAGCATGTGCCGGTCAGCGCCAGCTGGATTTCCATTTCACCCCAGACTTAGTTGTATGAGTTCACCAAACTGTGACCGTGTAATATTATCAGATCCACACTTGATAACTGGTTGATGGGCAGCAGCGTGCAGTGATTGCCCGTTGGATATGAACATACTCTGATAATCGCACAGCAGCACAATATGATGTCTAAAGTTTCCAAAAATGCACAGCAGGATTAAAATGACTTTCAAAAGTCACAGGTACTCGGCAAACTATTATGTGATATTGCTTTATTGTTTATTTTGGGATGTTTAAAAGGGGATGTTTTTTTAAGCCACACATCTGCTCACACACACGGTGCTGTGGGTTGGATTGTGTGTCACTCAGTCACACGGATGCCATTGTTTATTGTAACCCTGTCACTCTGGCTGTCCCAGGAATTCCGACCTACCTCACAGACCGCAAGCAAAGACGAGGGAGACCAGTCCTATCGATGAAACCATCAGTGTTTCCACCTTTGTCCACCCGGACCAAGGAGACTGCTGATATTATCTGCATGACAAGGATGAAAAAAGAAACCTTCTCTGGATAGATTCTCACCATTCACAAAACACGGTAAAAATGTATTTCTTCTTTATCACCATTCTATAATTTATTGCGAAACGGAAAAACAACATTGCAGTTTTATTGACTCTATAACTTAGGACGTAATGCTGTATACTCATGCATTACACTTTTTTCACATTTCTTATGTGAAGAGGAATGATTGTGTGAGAGTGCGGGACCACCTGTTGAATTGTCCTTTCCATCTTAGCACGGTCACAATTTACGTCCCTATCATTTGGCACCAAGTTTAACCAAACATCTGGTTTAATGTCTTTGGAGTTCTCATATATTGTTGCCTCCTCAGTGTTTCATCCTCTCTGCACCAGTCTTTCCAGTGTGAGCCAGATGGAGCCTGTGTCTTCGCTAAACCACAGCGTCCTACCTGGTCTAAATGGCAACGTCATACCTGAGTGAGTATTTAAGTGTTTTGAGTTAAATGTTGCCTTTTATTATAATATAATATAATATAATATTTTACCTTCACAGGCATCAAGCACATTACATCAATACATGTAGGAAGAAAAATAAACATCGCCTCAATGACCAGCTGTGAGTAGCTGATAATTTGTCATAATAGTAATATTATAGTATTTCACATATAATTCATGTTGTGCTTCTTTTCTCAGTATACCAAAACCAACTGATATAAATATGGCGTGAGTACTTGCATGAACAGATGGAGTGATGAACTTAAGGGCTCCATATTTTCTCGTCAAACTTTAGATACAGTTCATGTTTGTGTGTTTTTCCCAGGGAGGAAATGACCAAAATTGCAAGTACAAAGGAACATCCCTATGCATCCCACATCTCCCGGTTTGCAATGTTCCCATCCTTCCACTCTTCATATGGCACAGAGACCAACCTTCTCCCCCCAAATTGTGCACCAGACATGACACTAAAGAGCAAAACGTTTGGTAAAAGTGGGCAATGAGGGTAATTGGAATGAATATTTCCAGATAAGTCATTTCGATGTTTTTATTTCCATTCAAAGGAGGTCCATATAGACATGAAATCTTGGCATTACCAATGAAAAGCAGAAAGAAGGCTGTTATGTTGACTGGAAAACATGGCTTCTTGGATGTGAGTACTAAAATGTAATGTTTCATGTTGTAAATGAAGTTAAGCAACACATAAAGTAACTTGTGACAACCCCCTCATTCAAATAAAGCCACTGGAGGGAGAAAAAGCAGTGTTCTGCCCCACTCCTCCAAACAAAGTGCTGCCCAAACCTAAACCTCGGCTCTGGGATTTTTCTCATGCAGCAACATGTCAAAAAAATATGGAGAGGACACAGTGGGTCACCTCTTACCAAACGCACTTCACAGGTAATAAAGCCTTAACACTATATATTAACAATAAACAGAATTAAATGTTTTTTAAATACAATATTTTTACAGAATGTGGACGAGCAAATCCTCTGATAATAGATGACTTCAAGGAAAAAATTAATGGCTCCACTGGGGTGAATTCACACACTACAACCTTGGTACAGAAACACAGTGTGCTAATCATTTCAAGTTTTAATTAATCCTAACAATATTTTCTCCTTCTCTCACCACAGAGACAACAATCTCATCCTTTATTTGTTCCCTCTAAACCAAAACAAGCATGTAGAATTAGAGAGGGGAGCCCTGTGAGCAGCACCTGCAGTGCCACTGCTGCTGGATTCCTAAATCCATCTTTAGCTCTGAAGAAAGACACAGCTACAGCAACTCGAAAGCAACAGAGGCCACAGGAGATCACAGCTCAGCATAATGAGGAGGCGGATTTAAATCCAAAGGGCCACAGTCAGTCAGGGAACAGCATTGGCTCCACAGAAGCACAGACAGCTGAGCTGTCTCACGATGACTCACATAAACTGCAAGCTGAGCACAAACTCAAAAACTCCACAGTTTGGTTTGATAAAAGTCCCGAGCAAGTATTTACGTCACAGAACAACCAAGAGGGAAACACTGCAGACACCGAGAGGCACCTGGATCTTTACGGCCGCCCACTTCCCGACAGAGATTTGAGCAGTCTGACTGAATTCTGTGGAGAACCATGCATCAAAAAGCCAGAATTTGAAGTTGAAAGAAATGTGTCAAGCCACAGTCAACTGCCATGGCCTGCAGGCCTGCCGGGCATTCGCCCAGAGGACAGAACTGGGACTGTGGGTGGAATAAATGCAGCTCAAAGTCTCCTGGAGCTTCAGAATTCCTTCAGTAAGTCGTCAGCCCATCACAGATTTAATAACTCCATCACATATGCACATGTGAACCTGAGAGACAATGTTGTCACAGGGAGAAAACACAACTTTTATGGGATCAACTCTTGCTACCTCCATGGATAATCTCATGAATCTATGGAAAAACAAAACAACATTATTATTATTTTAAATAAGTGTTCACCCTGGACAGATCTCCAGTCCATCACAGGGCCACATATAGAGACAATCAACCATCCACTGTCACACTCATGATCAATTTAGAGTGTTCAATTTACCCAATCCCCAAATATGCTTGTTTTTGGACTGTGGGAGGAAACCGGTGAACCCAAAGAAACCCATGCATACATGGGGAGAATGTGCAAGTCCAAAAACATGTAGAGGTTAATTGGACATTCTAATTTGATTGTGACACGTGAACGTGAGAGTGAACACAGTTTGTCTCCATGTGTTGGTCATGCAATGAACTGGTGACCTCTCTATAGAACTGTATGTACCTGGGAATAAAGTGGTAGACAATGAATGACCGTCCTTTTTTGACACTAACAGTAAATATTCTTTCTGCATTGGTAAACATGTAATAACCATTAGGGAATTTTGGTGTTACAAGATAAATCATTGTGCATTCAGATGGACGGTTTTGAAATTATTTGAATGCAGTACATTTATATATATATCTGTATATTTAGATATATATGTATGTATATATATATATATATATATACATACAATAGCATCTCCATCTAGTTACAGAAAGCTATATAAAAGTATAAAACAACATAAACAATAAAGGCAGCATAAGCAGTAGTAGCAGCAAGAAAAGGAGAACTGAGCCTCAGCGCCTGCACACATCATGATGTGGTTGTTAATTTCCTCTTTTGTTTCCTGCATTTCATGTGGCAATATGTACAATAACAGCCTTATAAGAAACGCCAATAAGCCGTGGCTCATTGTAAATGTACAACCTTCAAAGCCTACATGCTTCACACATAAAGAATACGCTGCTGCAGCACATTTATAATGGTGCACAGATGAAAGCTCACATCTTTAACCTCTGCAACCTCTAATTTTACAGGGAAGAACATTTGTATGCAGATTTGTTTTCTCTCCCACACCCAAAATATGACAGAGTTCACCAGAGAGCATTGTGCTGCTTGTGTTCCAGAATCTGCCGCTTTGCATTGTAAGTGGTGCAGAAACCATCTTAGCTTTGTGGCGTGAAAGGAGGAAAGAGAGAAATGTCTTTTCACACGGAATCTGCTGCTGTCAGACTGACTCGCACTGAGAGCTTTTGTTTGGGATGGAGAGTCCTTGAGCAGCGAGCCTGCTGCAACCTTGAGCGATAAAACAGTCTCACATTCACAGGTTCAGAGAGAGAGAAATGTTAAATGATAATATCCAACACTGCAGAATTCAACCAGTTTTACTTCACTGCTAAATACTGTAAGCAATTTCAAACGGGGAGATTATTTCTAATGTTTATTTTGTCTAAGACACTCATGTTGTTGTTGTTGTGTTGTGAGTAAACATGCACTTTTGGAAAAGAAAAATCCAAACAAACCTGCATAAACGTAACATGACATTTTATATAATTCTGTTCTGCTTAGTCACTCACTCACAAGGTTAAATTACATTTCTAAATAAGATATATATGACTTTTTTGTCATGAGCACAAATGAAAATCTATGATTCTGCCATTTGTCCAGCAGGTGGCGGTATATCATCATTTAATCATCAAATCTGTTATTTAACTTTCAAAGTCCATTTCTAGTTTCTAGATATTCTTTTTGTAACGGCTGTTTTTACATTACTGTTACCATTCAACATAAACAAACGGGCAACAAAAGACAATAAATCCCACTCTATTTTTATTAAAATGTTTAAAAAAATATTGCATTAAAATGCTTAACAACAAAGTTGTGAAATACATTCACATTCATTCCAAGCTTCCACGATTAAAGGACACATTTGACAAAATGATAAATCGGATTGTTATCATTGTCTATCATTGCTTTGTAGGTGTATGTGTGTGTGGGGGGGGTGTCCTCCTCCCTGACACGTCACAGGGAAGATGCTGTAAGCCCCGCCTCTTTGGGCTGAATTCTCCTCTCACCTCGCCTCTCGCCCCGCAGCTGATGCTCCAGAGCGGAGCGACTGAGCGCGTCTGCGTGTGTGAGCATGTCCCAGAGGAGCTGCTGCCTCACTCTATAATCTCACAGTTATTTCCACGACTGTGTCGTTGTTTCCTGACCCACTGTTTTCCACGCTTTTTCTCCCCGTCATCTCATCTGTGTCTGTGTCAAGGTAAGAACGAGCATTAGTTCTGTTTTAACACAGAGTTTATCTGGTTTTCTTTTACACTTTTACAGCGGGACTTCATCATGACATCACAGTGAGAGGTGTGAAGGTGCAGTGCATTTAAAGTTTAGTTGTTGTTTTTTAAAATGTAACAGACTCGTGCACAACAGTTTCACTGACTCCTGTAAAAACATGTCCTCAGTGTTCTCTTCAAAATAAAAGCAGCCAGTAACAGAAAAGTGTGTTTAAACTGCAGGCAGTCCACTTTAAACCTTTAGGTAAACACCTGTAAGGTATTTTTTATGAGTTTTACAACATTCTTGTTTAGGTATGATGATCATGTGAGTCTGACAATAAACACCAGTAGATCCTGTCAGTCTCCATGGTAACTCTGTGAGGCCTCTTGCTGTATTCCTCTTCAGACTAGGGCTGAACTGTAATGATACTCAGTACCAGTATTGTGCTGCTGATACTGAAGGGAAAAAAGAAACCTAAAATCCAGTACAATCCAAAAATCCTAAATATTACATAAATGCTTCGTGACGGACACAGAGAGACGCATGCACCATTTACATCATGTGACCAGAACGTGTGTGTGTGTGTGTGTGGACACACTGCACTGATCATGTCAGGGCTGTCAACTTAAGATAAAAGACAAAAAAAATGCTAAATAAATAAATCAGAAGAAAGGAGCAGCAGCAGCAGCTTAGCTGAGTCATGTTATACACTGATTATTTCCTCTCTTCTAGGAGCAGATGATTTGTTCCACAGTTGGAGTTATAGTTTTAGGTAATAAATGCATCAACATGTGTTAATTACAGCATAGTCAGATGTTTAACAGCTGTATTATGATTGTTGCTGGTATCAGTCACAGATCCAAGTAAAGACGAGTTGTGTTGGGGTTCGTCTTCTGTTTCTATATAAACCTGTAGCTCTCTCCAAAGTGTGAGCTCAAGCCCAGTAAGAAGCCAGCGCTGAGAATAATGTGTCTCTATGAGTGGCTGCGTCTTTCATGCTGAGTGGATGTAGGTGTGTGTGAGAGAGTGAGCACACATCGCATCCATGTTCCCAGGTTTGAGGCTCAGCTTCTCACTCACTTTGGAACGTTCAAGCGAAAACAAGACGGTCTGCAGATGTAAGAGAAACCGCACGACTGCGACTTATTATCAGCCCACTCGCTGAAATTCAAATCTGTGTCAATCTGGCATCATGGCGAGCAACTGAGTGTGGGGCTCAAGCCAAGTCACATGGTGAAACCAGAGTTTTGGATGGAATCAAAAGCTGTTTGTTTGGTAAATCGTGACTAACATGGCTCACATGCACTTCATACTCTATGGCTTTAACTCAATATGGCAGTGTTGTGAACAGTGAAACAGAGGAAGCTTTTCAGGTGCAGCCAGGGCTGAGCGTCCAAATGTGCAGGGATAAATAGGAGTCATTGAGAATTTCTTTAAAAAATGTCATCAAGAAGGTGGACGGTATGCACGTCCTCCTGCAGACTGGTGCACAGGTTGAAAACAAATCCTGAAACGCCTTTCGAAACTCTTGTGGCAACCCTTTTTCGAGCATGTATCTGTCTTTTTCCTACGGTCGCAGCCGTGTTCGCTGGAGACTGAGGTTTGTTTGGAGACCAATTAGTCAATCTTGGTTTTTCCATTCCTGTCGCACCCAAATCAGAAACTGTTGTGAAACACAGGGAGACTGTGAGGGACATGAATCCATGCAATCCGTGGAATGTAGAAGCAAGAAAGAAAAACACAGTTGTTTGCGTCGTACATGCAGTTAGCAGTGGGACATTGCATTACATCTTACAGCTTATGTCCTAACTTACATGGTCATGTTAAAGTTAAATCTTTTTGTAAATGAGCGCTAATGACCCCAGTTGTGGGTTCGATTCCTGGATGTGTCCTTGAGCAAGACACACTGTGCTGCACAGATGCTCTGTATTAGTGTGAATGAATTGGTGAATGGCAAAACTGTAGTGTAAAGCAGCTTTGAGCGGTCATCAAGACTAGAAAAGCACTATATACTGTAAATACAGAGCGTTTACAATTTCTACGTGAGCTTTTCTGAGCTGTTACATTGGAGAATGAAATGTAAAAGTTGAAGTTAATTGCAGTCTACAAAAAGTACTTTGAATATCCTCCAACCACCAGGTGATTGATACAGGAAGTGGATTAATTGGACCAGTAGAGCATCTTGTGTTTGTTTGAGTTGGTGTTTGCCTCCATAAAATATTCATGTGGTCATATATGTCAGTAGGTAGATGCGGTTTGAGGTGCACAATACAAGACGTTTAAAGCCAATACACTGCTATGTTTTCCACTCCCCCGCAGGTGATCCTGCACAGCTTCCTGAAAGTACAACTGAGGTTTAGGTATCTCACTACCTCACCCATGTTTCAGAGAACCAGGGGTAATTCCTTAACCTAAAGTTTGCTGCTGTTATGCTTCTATCTTCCCTCCATCAGTCGTGCTGTGAAACGCACCACTCTGTGTCTCCACAGACACGAAAACAAAACACTGTCACATTGAGGAACACAGAGAGAGTTGTGTGGAGCGGATGGGCTTTATCATTTGTTTGTATTTAACAGTTAAAGGTTGTACACCCTGTGTAGCGACCAAGTCCTGTACTGTGGTGCTACTGGCTGCTGGTTGATTGCTGGTAGGTATTGTTTTTGCGTGCACTCAGGTATAAATCACGACCAGATTCATGCTTTAAGGCTTTGGTGTAGTAAGATTTTGAAATCATGCTCAAAGAATGTGTTGGGTGCTCGTGGACAGCGCATGTGCGAACTGAATTTCCGCCCCACCAGTAGGTGGAGTATTAAGTCAGCAGTCAAGTAGCCAAGTCAACAACAATTGAATCACCAAGATAATCATCCGAGCCTCAACTTGGCGACTGACAGATTTTTCAGCTGATGAGCCGCTCGAATCAGGCGTGTGCGAGGGAGTTGTAGCATCCTTCTCTTCTTCTTTGGTAGGAATGCTTCCTATTCCTGGCGTCCAGACTTGTACCGCCACCTGATGGTGAAGTCAAATACTACAGGACCCTGATGTGTGAGTATACCAGGGTCCACGATATAATATGCACAATGCACTTCGGCTGAACAAATCAAAATGAAACTTTAAAACCGAGCACAGTAGAAAACTGGCGACACCTGAGTGAAATCACAGGCGACCTCAAATAACACAGCATGACCCGGGCTGGTGTCAGCCTCAGGTAGAATAAGAAATGATATCAGATTATCAGTATCTTACCTTGTATGACATATTTAGTTTGTTCTGTTTTTCCAGTCAAATGACTTTGAATTATCTCATTAGTGATATGGTTGTGTTTTTTTAATGGCTGCTCTTGTTGACTCTCAGCCTTTTGCAGGCACCAGAGAGGCTGAAGGAAGCTGCACGGCTGATTTCTGAGCTCCATTAGGAGACAGCCAGATATCAGCATGAAATTTTAACGACAAAGGCCCCAGCACATCCTTTTAACTAAAAAAACAATAGTATACTCCACGAGTAAAGCAAGGTTCTGCTGATCTGCATGGTCACGGTTTACAGGGCTAAATTATTCAATATGCTCAGTATCTTAAAGGATGGACGCTCTGATGTGCTTAAATAATGTACACTTTGTGTCCTGAAATTATATTATATATTATGTTATATTAGTGTGTCAACAATTTAAATTATTGTCTGCTCAACAAACATCGAATTAAATCATTACAAAATGATTTAAAAGTATTAATTCATTACAAATACTGTACATACTCTTCTTTCACTAGCAATTGTCTCTTTACCTGTATGAACCTACAGATCGACACGGCTACCAGACTTTTATCATCAGATTTTAGTGTGATTTTGTCATTTTATTGAAAAAATGATGACACCTTCAAACATTCAAATAATACTTATACAATCAAGCCAGATGTTGTTGTGATCATGTAGTGAAAGTTAAAGCTGCAGTGGGTGACTTTTAAATTCAAACAAACATCATCACACTCAACCGTTTCCAAATGAGTTCATACAAGCGATGTGTCCGTCTTGTCTCGCCCAGCGACATTCCTGCGCTGCACGCAGGAAGTGATTTGTTAGAAGGAGGCAAAGAGGAAGCTCGGCAGCAGCGTTACTTAAAGCAAGATGGTTGCAACAGGTTGGAGTATGAGTGAAAACATCAACAAGAGTTTAGACGCGGTAAAGGCAAGATCACATACATGTAGAGGCACAGATGGTTTAGTCACTGTTACTTTTAAGATTTAATACTACTACTTATTAGTCATCATCATCATCATCATCATCATCATCTGTATGATGCATGTCCCAGTGTGTGCATGGGTTTTCGCCGGATTCCACAGTCCAAAAACATGCAATAGGGGGATTAGGTAAATTGGACACTGTAAATTGACCATAGGTGTGAGAGTGAATGATTGTTTGTCTCTGTGTGGCCCTGCGGTGGACTGGTGAACTGTCCGTACCTGGATCTATCACTCTTTGTCAGCTGAGATTGGCACAGCACCCCCTGTGACCCTCCTGTGGAGGATAAAGCAGTAGAAAATGGATGGATGGATGGAAGAATAGGATCACACACAATATGTCTGGGGGTTTTTTGTTAGATGTCTACATCCCAGCTGCTTCTGCTCTCTCAATGATTTTACTAAGCCAATTAACTGTTAATCCACTTTCCAAATTAAGATAAGATTCAAAAATGTATGTATTTATAGCATCATAGCCTAACAAACAGAAACCTGTCAGAGATGAACATCCAGTTGAGCCTTGTCATGGCTTCCCATGTTTTCTGCCTCTTTCAGCAGATCTTCATTTTGAATTTGCCTGTGGTGTGTGTGTGGTGACAGTCTGTCTGCTGTGATATACTGCACCATAACACTGCAGGGTCATCCACGCTCCAGTCCAGTCACTTCGGAATGCTTAACTGAAAAAGTGTATCTCACAAGATGTGGAAACTCCTCTCAATCAGCCCATGTATCTGCACATAAAGGGCTTTCATCAGCAAATTGTTTTTCTGCTTTTTTGAGGATCTCTTTTTATGAGACAGGATCAGTATCCTCACAATTTAATGAACACTGAACTATGGGTCACCTCTTCGGAATTATTATAAGATGCTGCTGTTGTATATAGGACTATTCTCGTAATCGAAGAGAGTTGATTATTTTCTCTATTAACCAATTAGTTGTTTGGTCTTAAACATGTCAGAAGATGTTAATCCGTGTTTCTCAATTGTCTTGTTTCGTCCACTAACCGAAATGAACGATGGTCTTTGATTTATGGAGCCAGAAAACGTGAATAGTCAGAGCTTCTTTTCTCTCAAAGCGATTAAAAACCATTTTCAAAGCAGTTGATGATGAATCCAGAAATGAATTAACCGTGGCAGTCCTCGTTGCATCCTATAATCTGACCACTGCAGTCAGGATATTTTGGAAAGTAAAAGCTGGTGACCATGCTGTCACACAAGTCGCCACATCCTCTTTCCTCTTTCATACTCTTTAGTCAATGGATGCCTGCGTCCTAATGAGCAGGTGTTGAGTTATGAGGCTGAACTGACTAACTCTATACACACACACACACACACGCACACAAGCAAACAAAATGACCTGTGCTACACTAAGAGACAGAGATAGAGAGGTGGGGGGTGTGGTTGATTAACAGGATGTTTTGCGGTGTTGGTGAAAGTCTGTGATGGGAAGTCTGTGATACCTCAGACATGAATTAAAAGATGTGGCAGGAAGTTACTGAGAGGGGAGTTTATGTGCATCTCTTGCTTATTATCATTATCATTATCATTATTATTATTATTATTATTGTTATTATTACAGTCACCACTGCAAGCATTCTCTCTTGAGTGGGACCATGATGAGCAGTGATAGGAATCCAAACTGAGCCTGTTTTTTGGAGTGGGTCCCTCCGGCCTTGGCAACCTTTCACAAAATGCCACCCAAAAAGCAGATCAGGTGCTGGTGTGACCATCTGTGTGTTTGGTCCAGTGAAGGTGTGGTCACATGAAAACACACACAAATATGGGCGGGCAAACATAAACCCTGCTTGATCAAGAGATGTACTAATGAATAATAGATCTCATGTTGGGATGAAGCCAGTCCTCAGGACTAATGGTTTGCTCCGCGCTGACCTGTGATAATGTTGAGGAGAAAATATTGTAAGCCTTCAATACATTTTGTGTCTGCACAAATAGATGTAAGAAGAGTTTTTTCCTCATGTGTTTTTGGGGAAAGAATACAGGGCAGATGTAATGGCTCGAAAAGGGAATTACAGACTCGTCCAGGTAAAAGTGACAAGGGTTTAGAGAGAGAGACACGTTGAGGACTTTGTCTGCTTTGTCAGACTGAGACGGCAGCTTTACTTTTTTGACTGATTGCTGTCCTCGTGAAAGAACCTTATTTGAGAATCGAAACACATCCGCATTGAACAACGCAATCAGGGAAAAGCTGCTTTCAGATTTGAATTGCTTGTCTCCCTCTTTTGTTCTGTGCCCCATCAGAGGCCATTTTGTGAAGTTTGCATCTTCAAAAAAGATTGGGTCACCACTGAAGAGTGACGGAGGAGAGTCCTCATCCGTCGTGTTTACTAAGTGAAATGGAAAGCGTGAAATATTTCAAGTTTCACACATTTCGTTTGACTTTGATTGGGGCTTTGACTTTATGAATAATAAAAACGGGCAACAGGCAAGAAAACCTGAAACTTTGAAACACTTTCACGGTTCAATGTTTTGGGAAATGAATTAACCGGCAGATGCATGAAGTTGTTTTTTCTCTAAAGTTTATATATGTATGTAATATTAACCTACCAGCTCGACCTGCATAAATATTGGAAACAGTGTTTGTCACTGACCAGCCTTTCCCTCCAACCCTTTCTCGTTTGTTCTGCCTTTCATGACCAAGATAACTAAGACAAAGCGGTATCTTCCTATCAGGATAATGCAGCTGTAATATGATTTTAGGATATTAAACTGGTGACATTTAGATGCAGCTAATGCACCTCCTTTAGTGGGTAGTGGTGGTTCGAGGATGTTTCCATAATGTTGTTTCCTCAGCAAACAAAGAGGAAGAATAATGTGTGTGCTCATCACAAACTTGACTCTGATGATGGAAGAATTAAACATTGGAAGAGGCATGATTTTTTTTTTGAGCGAGGTCTCAGATTCAGATGGATGTACAGCATTAGAGGGAAAGTAATGACTCTTTTGGCACTTTTCCACTATACGGTTCCAGTACGGCTCCCCTCGGCTTGGCACAGCACGGCATGGCTCGACTGTACACGGTTTGGTATGGTTTTCCATTACTATAGTACCTCTTTAACGTGGGCGGAGTCATTATAGCGCGGCTGCATGAAACCGCCGTGACTTCGCTTTTCACGCGACACACTCAAACTTGTGACGAGTGACTTGTAAAGCAGTTGCTTTTTGTGTAACTGAATCTTTAGACTCGTTACATTTATTCACAGAATCGTTCATTACTCCGGCCGACAGTCACTGAACTGAAATACGGCGGAAGGGGTCGCAATCACGGCAGTGTCGTCGCTAAATATACCAGACTCCTGTGTTAAATGTTGAGATTTTAGACATCGCGGATTTGCATTGTTCGGTTTGATTGTGCCGGACGCTCATGACTCCCAACGACACTCGATACTTTACGTCACACATAGTATCGGCTCAGCTCGCTTGGAACCTCGTCAGAGTAGGTATTAAAAAAAAGTACCAGGTCCAAGTTACTATTTCTAGAAAAGCAAAGAAAAAAAAGAATCACTCCTATTCGAGCCTTACTGGAACTTGTTAGTGGAAAAGCGCCATTTGCTTTCTGAGTTACTGAAGTTTGCTTTGTTGCTAAGAGCTCTGTGTTGAAATGAATGAGCTGTCATAGACTGGCTGGTGGACCGCAGAGATAAGGTGATGACCACAACACCATGTTGAGTGTGTGGTGAATACAAGGGCCATTTGTTCAGGTCGATTGTTGCAGGGTTAAAATGACCAAGAGAGAAGCTTAGACTCTCCGTTTTAAAGCATCCTTTGCCTTTGGGGGCCTTTTTTTTTTTTTTTTAAATCAACATTGATTTTCTTCAGTTTACACTTTCCTCTGTTTCATCAGCTCGTCATGCGTCAAAAGGAATGCATGAAAGAGTCTATTCAATCTGAAATGACTTTGTTTTCATTATCTTATTTGGTCTTTCTTGCAGCTATGTTTGGCTATTTCATAAACAGAATTCCTTAAGCATCTCGTGAAAATGTGGAGCGTCTCTCCCAGGTTTTGCATATAAAATGTCATTTAAGAGAATATACAGTGGGGAAAAATATGAAGGTTACCTAAATATCATCTTATCACCTTCTGAATTTTAAGATGACACTTCACACTTCACCTTGGGCACTGTTGGAGTAGCTTTAAGCATAGTAGTCTCACATCACTGAACTCCAGCAGCACTGTCTCTCCCAAAATGAATTCACTTCATATTTTTTAGCAGAGGGAGGGTGTTTTAATGTCTGTTCCCACTTTCTATCCAACATCTTTGATTTACTGTAGTGCACCAGCGACCAATGGGAGCTTAAGTGCCATTATTTCTGCAAACGAGACTATTTCCAACAAAAGCGGCCCTGTAGGGGGTTGACCATGAGATATTTATTCCACTGACTCAGATCTTAATGATGCCTTGAAGCTTGTCACTCCCTTTGGCAGACTCTGTGGCCAGGGAATGGATGGCGGAACATCTGCAACATGAACTGCAGAATGTAATAGAGGGCTTTCAGCTTCTGCCAATCTAGTTATTGCAGCTGTAACAGACATTAAGCCTTCAACAACTTCGGAGAAGCTCTTTAAGTGAGTAAAAATTAGAATTAGCTGACTGTTTTGTTTTAAAAAGCTGAAGTCTCAGCAGCTGGACACAGTTCTTCTTTTTTCAACTATGAAAAATTAATGAAAAAATCATTAAAATGCATGTTCAAATTCATGATATTGTCATTTAGGATCCTGATGAGTCAGCTGACGATGCCGGTGTGATACGACCCACTGGATTCGTTCACACATGATTGTAACATTTATTGTTGATGTGTTAAAACAATTCAAAACCAATTTGAAGACAATACTATCTAACTAACTATTCAGGTAGTGTCTTATAGTAAACGCAATGTACTGAATTTGACCATTAGTTCTGCCTTTATAGTTTTTTACTCATTCGTTCATTTTTTTAGCGGTAAATGATGAGATGTTACAAATTTACAGTGTGTCTCACATGAGGGATTTTGTCGGGCACATGAGTCATTCCCTGTAAAAGGGCAGTTCCATTTTTACTGCAAAGACACTTTTCCAAAAGACAGCAGTCAGCAGTTTCTCTGCTTCCCAGCTATTTGACTGTTTTATTGCTCTCATCAGATCTCATTGAAAGGAAAAGGCTGTTGTTGTTGTAGTTTTTTGAGATTCCCTCTGCTAAACAAAAATGGACAATACCTTGCATTTGTATTTACATTTTTTTTTGAATGCAGTCATGCATGAAAAGCATGCCAATTCATCTGCAGTGCGACTGTGATCTTAATTTACGTCCAAACTATCTCTCAACTGTAACACATTCCTTTCTGTTATCTTTGCCTTAAAAATACTAGATATACACACTTTTATTGATCAGTAATATCCACCCATCCATCTTCTACCACCACAGGAGGGTCGCGGGGGTCGTTGGTGCCACTCCCAGCTGACATAGGGCGAAAGGCGGGGTACACCTTGGACAGATCGCCAGTCCATCATAGAGACAAACAACCATGCACTCTCACACTCACACCTCCAGTGTCCAATTTGCCTAATCTCCCAAAATCTGCATATTGTTCGACTGTGGAGGAAACTGGAGAACCCGGAAAAAACCCACATACACACACACGGAGAGCATGCAAACTCCATGCAGAAAGGCTTAGTAGATTAGTAGTATGTTAAGTCAAATTTGGTGCCATATTTTCTTTGTGCCCAGTGTGTAAGAATTAGTGGCATCTAATTGTGAGACTGCAGATTGCAGTAACAAATAGCCCCTCTGCTCCCATACGTGTCAGGTGAGTAGTGTCGCTCTTCATTGTGTCGTATGAAAAAAAAGAGCTGCTGTAGAAACATGGTGGTGGCAGCTTTTATAAAGAACGGCTTCCTCCAAAGCTTAAACCAAACTATTTTTATTTTAAATGTAGTTTGTGGAACACCGCTATAAGATGGCGTCTCGTTCCATGAGATGATGAAGACCTGAGGTAATGAAATGCATCAGTGTGTGTGTGTTTTTAAAAGAGGTGATTATTATATTGAAGACATTTTAATTGTATCTTTAGTCACACTCAGTATTGACTTCCTGTCAGCATCACTGTCTGTGGGCTCAGGCGTTATTGTATCCGCTGTACGTTTGGACTTCCTGTGTTTCTCAGCCTTCAAAAGTGTTTGTAAAAATCCACACAGACAGTAACTTTAATGCCCGAAACACAGCTCATATGTAATTGCATATACACGTTTACCGTACTCACTTACTGCATTCTTTATTGCCATCATGGAGCATTTGCTCCTCTGTGAGAAAGGGCAATTAATGGAGCTCTAATGTCTAATACTCCTGTCACCATGATGAAAGCCTGAGAAGTGGTGTATCAGATAAAAGGGTGTCGAGATGTATATAGCTGGTGTAATCTGCTGAAAGTGGATGAATAAATCATAAGTGTGGGTAGCCATGGTTGTAGATACGTGCTGTAGATTACATTTAATTTGTCTTTTATCATGGTCGTCTGTAGCGTAGCGTGTGTTTTTCCCGTGTTTTTCGGTTTATTCACTTGCAGAAATGATTGCGCTCCTGTGGTCCCCAGACAGAGGGATGGTGTAGGCTTGGCAGAATGACGGAGGTCTCAGATGACCATGCTTTTGTCTGTTCAACACAAGAGGTTGAGGATATTATGCAGCACAAAGTGGATGTGGATGCAGAGCAGGTAATATGATTAACCTTGGCGCTTCTTCAAAGTGGCAGTCAACACGTGGCCTGTCTGATACAGTCCAATCTGGGAGGAGACGTGGCATGACGTGCATGGTCATCCAGTAGTTCTCACTGGCAGAATGAAAGTGATCCATCGTCAGGTCTACTTTCATTGACACAGCCTTCATCTATTGGTGCAGTTTACACAGTTTTCGTGGAGTAATGTCTTAACATTGTCATATTGAACAGAAAATGCCAGGTGGCATCTCACTCAAGCCAAAGATTGAGCTGGCAGCTTGATAGCATTCTTATTTTTAGACTTTCTCTGTGAAAGAGTGAAAGTAATGTGCCTAACTTTTCCATATAAACTGTGTTTCTCATTGTATTGTATCATTGTATCTCATTTGTGTGATTTATTTCATGTCAAACATTGCTCCAGTAAAGTGACACAGCTGCAAACAGGTTGGAGTGACTGAAAACACGACAAGAAGCGCTCTCTCAAAGTTTCAGAAGTGAATTCGTAACCCTGAATCTTGATGGGTGGCGTTCTCTGGGCTGTGGGTAAAACACGGGTTACAGTTCATCATACACTGACAGAATTAATACAGACACGGAAGGACAGTTCCAGCACTTCTACACTCCACCACAGAAATCTCTCCCACCTGATGGTAGGAACCAAAAACACGAGGGTAAATATGTAAATAAAAAATTCACATAATAACCATCCATATCATTTATATACACATATAGATATATATATCGGTTTGATATTAGATATTTAATATGTTCTATAGACCTCACAGATGTTGGCATAACACAATAATGTACTCAGACCTTATTGTCCAAAAACTATGTAGTGCTGTGTGTCCTCAGTGGACTTAAACTAACGACCTGCTGCTTGTTCCCATGTGGACCGACCTGATGATTTACACAGACGCTTGTGACTTTTGCCTGGCTGTTTGTCAGCTTTCCATATCACAAATTGCCTCTCACATTGCATAAGCAAAATGTGTTTGTAGGGTGCTGATGTGGTAGACCAGGCACATAATGATGATTAGACTGTGTGAGGTGTGGCTGCTGACTGAATGTTATCATTTTCATAAAAGGCCCAATCATTTCCACACCCAGGTGAAGCGATGATATGACTTGTCACAGATGTTTTGAGTCAGGTGTCAAAGTCGCTTTCTTGCAAAACATAAAACTCCAACGTGGGTTCAAGGTTAAAGGTATCTTTATTGTCACCGGGGGGAAAGTAAAAACACACACACGCTCAAAATAAATCAATAAATACAACAACAAATCACACAATGTACAACTTCAGCATCCAAGATGAATGACATGTTGAGAGTGCTGGTTCAGTTCAGACAGAGAACCTGGTGGATCCAGTCATACGCCCCAGCTGTAATCAGCTGACCTCAATCTGTCAGTCACAGTCCACTCACAGACACTCTTACACTGAGGCGGTCCATTTAAATTAGATTTCGTCCTCTGTCATCTTTGCCTGCACCAGTGCTGCCTCACACTGCTGCCACTGGCAAAGCTTTGCCACCAGCACCTCAGCCTCCATCTTTCTTGCAGTCTCCAAAGTTACTGTTATTCATTATCTTGTTTGGTCTCACTCTTGTATGCGAGGTTCCACCTTTACGCCCCTGTTTGAGCGTAGAATGCTGCCTGGCCATCGACGCCAAGTTTAACTATTCGTTGCAATAAATGGTTTCATTACTTTTCACTTTTACTTTTAAATATTTATTCAGAGCTTTTAAATATTTATTCAGAGCAATTTAGGAGCTTGTTTGCTACTATTTCCTGTTATTGTCATTATTAAGGTTCTGTAGAATATTATATTTTTATACAGTTTCATATTGTTGACTATTTCTGTCAACAAAAACCTTGATGATTTACCCACATTGGTAGTTATTTTCCTGTACATCAACTCACGGCAACATAAAGCATAAAAATTTCTGCAGTGAAATTCTGAAGGACATTTGCAAGTGTCTAAATGTTTCTGACTAGACTAGACTCGAGTGTTGTCCTTCTAAAGAGACAATCCCTCACTCTCTGTATTCGAATGATTTAAAACTGAGGCTTCTTCACTTGCAGACCAATTTACTGTGTCTCAGTTTTATTTGCTGATGTTGTGCAGCTTTTGTCATAATGTTCCTCATCTCTGCTCCATGAAGAAGGGGAAAAAACCCAAAACACTTTACATAATGTAATGCAATTTTCAGTGAGACGGCGCTGAAGGCTTTTAGAGGACTTGCCTGTTAAAGTCATCTTTCTCTTCCCCCCCCTTTATGTCCTCACGACCCGATCTTCTCTGCTCAGAAGAGGAATGTTTCAAGTTCACCAGCCGTAGCCAGTCTGCAGTGAGATGGGCTCAGAGGAGCGAAGTTCAGCCATGTCACAGAAGATTTCCTCTTTGTCCCGCAGCAACAGCAGCTCCTCCTCCAAACTTGACAGTCGACAGGTAACTCGCACCACCCGATGACACTGGAGAATTTGTCGCACATTAGCCAACGGGTTCACAAACACACAAACAAACGCTTCATTCGCTGGTGTTAGACGAATGTTTGGACTGTTTGTTTCATGTCGCTCAGCAGTATACAAATTGCAGCGTGGGTGTCTCTGTGTCGTGGGAAAAGAATGACCTGGCGCTGAATTCCATTTCCAAATAGATGCTATGGTTTTCTCAGACATTCTTGAGTCTTTATTTGACTCAACTACATCTGAGTCCCATTTGCATTCATATAAATATGAAGCAATACAATCTGCAAAGTTAGACAGACTTTTTCTGTTAGAGTTGTTTTCATCACTCAGACCAAAGCATTTCAGCTCATTTAGAAAGTTCTGAATCACTTAAAGGCGATTTAGCAACAGTTTTTCTCAAAGGTGCTCGCTCACATCACAGTGAGTGGAGATATTAGCACCATGATCAAACTGTTGTTGCACTTGCCCTGAGCTCTAATCTATAGGGAGCAGATCCATTCATTTTTCATTACCTGTGCCGTGACTGCTTTTCTGTTTGAGAATGAGAATAATAAAGTTTCTATCCTGTCCTGCCCACGGGGATCACAGACACCAGTCCATCACTTTAATGTAACTAATACAGTATAATAAACATTCTCTTGAAATCTCAATTTCAAACCTCTTCAGGCTCGACCAAAAGCACATTTGAAACTTAATTAAACAAAATTGAAATGTTTAGTTTAATTTAAATACACTGAAGCGCACAGGTATTTTTTTTATATAGGATTACCCTTGGAGGCATATTGATGTGTGAGCGCATTTGTCTGCATGAAATTAACTCTGGAAACTCTCCAACCACTTACAGATTAGAACAAATCGACCAGTAAATCTATCATTTGAATACAGAATACAGCCCTACCTTACCAGCTCTTTTATTAATTCATTATACTGTGTATAGTTTGTTTAAACTAGCTTTGAATGTGTGGAATAGTTCTTCTCACTGACCAAATAGCTATATCTGGAAGCCATAGCGCACTATATTATTGTACTATATTGGAGGTTTAGGCTCGTTTGTCCAGCAGAACCTTGGGAACTTAGGTGTTATTTTTGACCCAACAGTGTCTTTTGAAAATCACTCCCGGTAACTTGTGAGAAACTGCTTCTTACATCTGAGGAACGTTGTTAAATTCAGATCTCTGGAGTCAAAAGGTCGAACTTGAAATGCTTTTGCACGCTTTTATTTTTCCTCTCGTTTAGACGACTGTAACGGCCTTTTTACTTGTTTTAATAAGCGACAGAGAGCTTGACCGTCTCCAGGCAGTTCAGAGCGCCGCTGCACGGCTTTTTCCAACACACGCAAGAGGGATCACATCACATTATATATCACTTCACTGGTTACCTGTATAATTAAAAATCCTGGTCCTTCCTTTTACTGCTTTTCATGGACAAGCTCCCTCTTACGTCTCTGACCCCATCCTACCTCACACCCTGAGGTCTCCAGGTCAGAAGCTGTTAGTTGTTCCCCACACAAGCTTTAGGACCAGAGGGGATCGAGCCTTTCAGACAGTGGCTCCTAAACTATGGAATAACATGCTGCCTCTGTCTTTGTGTTGCTCAAATTCTGTTGATTCTTTTGAAAAGCAGCTAAAAACTCTTTCATTCAAGCAGGCATTTAGTTTGACAAGGGTTTTTTATGGCTTTTAATCTACTTGTTCTTGTGTCTATGTTTTCAACCATTGTATTTTTATGTCTGTTTTATTATTTTTCATATTTATTTGATTGTAAAGCATTTTGTGATCTTTACTTACACAATATAGTCCACAACATATCATGTCTAGATTTTATTCTGCAGGTGTGTGTGGACAAAAAAGAAGTTTTCTACCTAGATTTTGAGCTGACTGTTCGTTTGCCTACATTCTCGATTTGTTTCCTTACAGAGATAATTGCCGTATCTTTTTAAGCACTGCACGCTATTGTGAGTCACATCGCTGCTTCCTCTGTGAGAGTGTCCCTTGACCTTGAAGGAAAAGCACCCAGGCAGTATGTGACGGTGACTCGCTGTGTGACAGCCAGCCACGCCCCACTCCATCAGATATGGGGGTTTATTTAAAATAGCCTTACTGTCTCTTTAACGTACACTCTTTGTTTAAACGGAACTGCTCTATACGGGAAATGTGAGGGACACACTGTTCACACGGTCACCTCAAACCTCTGCCAAGAACCTGACGTCCCTCTGGATCGCTCTGACGTGATTATTTGTCCCTCATGGGCAACTTAATGAAGTGGAAGTTGTCATTTTAAATACGGTATCACCATTATGTGCCTACAATTAAGGGGCTCCATGATAACGTACTTTCATGAATTGCTCTGCCAATAAATTGTGCAGCAACGGTCCAATCAAGTACAGTCATACGTTCAGTTTTTATAACAATATAAAGCATAGTAGTATAAAACAGAGCCTTAAATCGTAAATTACTCTCGCACTCATTCTTAATAGAATTCTTTGAATTAGGGAGACACAAGTTCATAGTTAAGATGCAAACTGTATCACTGTCAACCTGCCAGCATACCAAAATGGGTCAAAACACTGGCTCGTTCATTTTCCACAGTCTTTCTGGCCAAGAAGACGTACTTTGTTTTTCTGTTGGTTCTCTGCTCACATTGACAGAATTAAATCAGATTATGATCGTGTTTCTTTTGCTCCTTTTTCTAATGGCGGTGTCATCACTCAATAAAACAATATCCAGCCACGGGCACCTGTCTTTGCCCGTTTATTTCTTTGTGTCTTTTTCACACCACACCTTCAGTGTTTATTCAAGAGGGTATTTTGTCTACATCTCAAGGCCAAAGGGACGTTCTGCACTTGTTTTCAAAGGCTATAGTGCAGTGTATGATGAGTAAACTGACCTTTGTCGGAGTGATGATTCACAAGCGTGAATAAAAATGGATTGATTTTCTTTTTGTTTGACAAACTGACAAACCCTTTCAGCCCATTTATAAATTAAATATGCAGTGCATCTACCCCTCTGGTTGTACTGCTTATGCTGAAGTACGTGACACATCTGTTTTGATCAGTCACTGATGAAATATCCTCCTAATCAGATAGGTTTGGATTTGAGTTACTGAGCTAATATTATACTGTAAATGAGACCGTGAGGTGAAAGTAGTCTGTAGTAGCTAAAACTACTACATATTTCATGCCGAGATACTGTATTGATTCTTTGAGGCAATGTATCGATGTGGAAATGTTGTTGACGGAGGTTTTCTGTCGGTGGTTTTCTGTTGTATACGACCACAAGTTAACAGCAGGCTCTTGGCCGTTTGACCCCTGGCCCCTCTTTCCACTCGTCTCACTAGACAAGAAGACTGTTATGTTATACTTTATTCAAGACTTTTCTTAAAAAAAGGCTACTTTTTGGAGGGGCGAGTCTCAATGTGTCCCAATCGATTGTATTAATGCTCACCTCTGTATAGGGCTATGTATCGTATTGCCAGATTTTTGCCAAAACACAGACGTAGTCTGTAGATCTCTGCTGATGACACTTAGCCTGACATGATCCCATTTCCTGCATTGTAAAAAAAAATTAAGGGAAGCTAATCCGAACCATCAACACACCATCAACAACCAAAAATTACAATGTGCATCACTGTCAGACTTTCACTCTGGTGTGTGGTGGACTAATTCAATTTGTATATATTACCAGACCTCCTGGCAACTTTAATCTGCGTGTGTGTGTGTGTGTGTGTGTGTGTGTGTGTGTGTGTGTGTGTGTGCACAACTCAATAAACCATCTGTTCCCACAGGACAGCTGGGAAATAGTGGAGGGCCTGCGTGGAGGCTTCGGCAACATCCTTGAGCCTCAGAAACAGGAGGGCTATCTGCTCAAAAGGAGAAAGTGGCCCATGAAGGGCTGGCATAAGGTAGAATCCAACACTCAAAAATGACGCTTTACCACATTACGCTAACTAATGTCCCTGAGTGACAGACTACATGACGTCATTTTGGATATTGTACCCGTTTCCCGGTTTTACCCTACACTTTCACATAAATATCTGCTGACATGACTCACTTTTGTTGTTTTAAACTAATTGAATGAGTTTGTGCACGAGAGGATTTCCCCCTCGTGATGAGTCACATGTGACCTGTGTCAGAGGTCCTTCACACACTGGCTTGTCTAAAAGCTTTCACTGGGATGATACTGTCTAGGAAGTGTGGTGTTCCTCCCAGATGCATTAGCTGATGGTCTGTTGGTTAATATAGTTGAATACATTTAGTATTGATTTACAGTCAGAGCTTCTCAAATGTGCTTCCAACTGTCTGATGATGTACACGAGAGCACCAGAGATTGCACATCTAGGATGGAGGAGCAGACATGTCATTGGCCGCAGAGTGAGAGAAAGCGTAACAGAGGAAAGACAAAAGAAATACTCTTCTTTCTCTTCTTTCAGTCTTTTATAAATCCTTGCTGAATGGGGTCACTATTATTCACCTTATTAGCAGGAAGAGGCCGGACAGACTGGTTATAAAAAAAGCCAGCTCTGTCCTTGGGTTCCCCCTTGACAAATTGGAGGTGGTGGGAGAGAGGAGAATGACTGCTAAGCTATCATCTCCTCCACATCCTAAATGTCTGAAGGAGCGGTATCGCTATATATACATATATAATATCTCATGTTCAGTCCTTCTTTATGCTTTAAATATAAAGCCCATACTGTATATATTCTGGTAACTATTCTGGTAACTATTCTGGTCTATAATGTACATTGTATTTTAACCCTTTAGAGTCGTATTGACAATATCACATGTGGAAATGCATGTTGATTATTTATTATCTTCATCTTTACTGTCTTTGCTGCTGTGATCATTTAAATATCTTGTTCATGTTATGTTCCCATTAAGCATTTAATATGATTATTCACAGTAGTAGTGTGGAGTTTTAAAATATGAACAAGTGTCGGTTACACACAATGCTGATGAAGCCTGTCACCTCCACACTGCTCTCTCTCTCTCTCTCTCTCTCTCTGTGTGTGTGTTGAGCAGTATTTTGTTTTCATGTCTGTGGCAACATTGCCCACGCTGGATTCAGAGTGATCCATTTTACGTCATGGCTGATTGGAGGGAATGCAGAAGCATTACAGATGCACTAGTGAGGCGAGACAGTGAGACTGCTGCAAACAGTTTGAACATAGACCTGGAAGCACTGCAGTCTCACTGGAGGAGTGGAGAAAGTCTGATGTCACTGCCTCCTCCTTAGCAAACGTTATTCCTGGTGTATGTTTTTACATCCAGCAGCTTGTTTTTAATAACAGACACATACACATATTTTTTGTTTGGACAATGCATTTTCATCCTTAAAACCAGGGCCTTAAAAATGAGGTTTGGCCTCATCGGGTCTGGGCTTTGGTTCCCTGAGGTTCTAAGGAAATGACGTGCATATACACATTAGAGCATCATTTCACAGTCTGACTGTGGACATGTCCTCCAACACTACGGTGCAGACACTGTACTGCAGGCTGTCTATGTCATAATCGGTCATAAGAGTGACTTCAGACTTGTCACTGTCAGGGACGTTTCACCCCGTCTCGTCCAATCACTGTTCGCCTTTCTCCCCACAGAGATACTTTTTTCTGGACAAGGGCATCTTGAAGTACGGCAAGTGCAGCGCAGATGTGAGTACAAAAGCCTCCTGGCGACTATACAGTTCCAGAGGAAGAGTCGGCCTATTTTGTGTCTTTTAAATATAAATATTAAAATCCCCTCACTGTCCCTGAATCTCATATGACTGTATATCCATTGTAGAGCCATTTGGAAACTCTGCTTGGTCCAGGGCTGAGCAAATAAAGGGCTGTTATTGTCCCTTTGAACACAATGTCATGCGTTTACTACGTGAACACCTCTCTGTAGTATCCGTGTGAGGTTTCGTCCAATAAATTCATCAATGTCATATGTTGACTTTGAAATACAGATTGAGAAGGGGAAACTACATGGCTGCATTGACGTGGGTCTCTCTGTCATGGCCATTAAGAAGAAAGCCAAGTGCATCGATCTCGACGCCGAGGAAAACATCTATCACCTGAAGGTAAACTGCAAAGGCTAATGAATATAAGACATTCCCCACTGGCTTACAGGAAAAGAGGTAAAACATGGATTATTTAGATTATTCCTTTTCTGTTCTTGGAACAGCTGCCTTCCAATGACCTTGTGTGTTACAATAGTGGGGGAGAGGGAATTTTGTACCTGTTCTTTTTGTTCTCCGACACGCCTCCTCCACCTTACTTGTCCTTGTATTACTTCCTGATTATGGTATGTGCCCTGCAGATTAAGTCACAGGAGCTTTTTGATGAATGGGTTTCCAAGCTGCGTCACCACCGGCTCTACCGGCAGAATGAAATTGCCATGTACCCTAATGACAAGTCCTTCTACTATCCCCACTACCCCTCCCCCAACTCACCCAATTCGCCCAGCATGGCTAAAAATGCCTCCATCAGAAAGGTATACTCCTCCATGACGCAACAGAAAAATTATCTGGTTTATTTCCGTCTATTCCACTTATGACTGTTTTATATACTGTACTCCTCCAGTGCGTGTCTGTACGAAGACAGTCCTCAGCTCATTCTGTAGGAGTCTTCCCTCTCAGCTGCAACAGCCAGGCCAAAGTTACAGCCTGGCTCCAGTCATCTGACGACATGGACAAATGCTCCAAAGGTGAGACAACACTGATGCCACAGGCGATTTGAGGAGCACCACGAGTGAAGGTTCAGTGTGTAATCTGATGGTGAAATTGCACAGTGCAACAAACTCACGCCTCCCTTTACCAAGCACGGTGGGGCACTACAGAGGCCTTGAAATACCAGAAAAGATGTCATTTGTTTGCATTTTGCATAATATGCTTCTTCTTCAAAAATAGGAAATGTTAGCTCTTACTTATTTGTCCATTCAGGCTGCTGTAGAAACATGGTGGTTTACACGTAAAAGGCTTATTCTACAAAAAGCAAGATACTTTTAATTTAAAGCAGCCATACACATGTACAAATGAACTTGTGTGTAGTATATTCAATTTCTCCTAAGTGTTACACACTGGACCTTTAAATGCCGGTCTGTCGAACCTTATTTGGAAGTGATACAGTTTTTGATTCAGTCTCTCACTCAGTGCAGGTGGATAAGTTACACATGCATACTAGACCCATTTGATTTGCACAGTTAAAGTAGAGAATTAAACAATCCTTTAAAAACCAAAAAACATAGATGTAAAAGCTGCAGCAGAGAGGTTAAAGAATTACCAGCATTTTCTTTTATGAAAGTGGCACCAGATCTAATCTTACCTGGTACTTGGTTGTCTTGTCTGTTCTTGTATTTAATTGATTTATTTAATTAATGCTCTTTTGTTTAAAGGTTAGATCAGAGTGCAGGATGTTGATTTCCTACAGTAGAAGGAGTCAGAGAAGTTATTACCAACACACTGTTGGTCCCAGTTCTCAGGACACTGATGATATAAAGTCAACATCAATTTGTACACATCATACATACAATATTAGCTTAGGTAACCATGCAGCTCTTTTTATTTATTATTTACTATGTACTGTATATTTACCTGTCTTCTTCCCATCTTTTCTTTCTGCTTGTTTCAACAGACCTGTCTATCTGTGATGCCTTCCTGCAGGAGCTCAACCATTTGCTTCAAAGTATGGAAGTCCTCCATCGAACATATTCTGCTCCATCTATCCAAACCCTGCAGGTCACTCGCTTACGATCTCTTTTTTTTTTTTTTTATTCCTTTTGGTCGTCATCATTGCAATTTAATATCAACTCTGACAAACAGCGCTGTCAATCAGTAACGTCCAAAATCCTAGATGACTCTGATATTTACGTATGCAAAGCAACTTGCACATTACTGTTTTCTTTTATAATTTAAGTGCATCAATATTTGTGTTGCCCTTAAGTCATTTGCTACTAAATAGCAATAGAGCGTGTTGCATCTCACACCACTCAGTTTATTTTCCTGTATAAACTGATAAAAAGTGCTTCCTGAGAAAATACTCAAACACAAATGTCTTGTTATTGTTCATTAGGCATCTACATTTGACAGCCCCAAGAAGGAGAAGAGAATTCCTAGGAAATGGCGCACTAAAAACTACAACAAAGATGCCAAAACAACGCTGCAGGTAGACAACGTGACAAAGCGGCATGTAATATATTTTTACGTCTGTTTTTTTTAATGTTTCATCCCTTCTGTATGACTGTAGGTGCCCAGCTGCATCTCCTCTGGCTCTATTCGCCTCCACGCCTCTAACCCCAACCTCTCCACCGCTGCACTCGCTAATGACAAGACTGACCATGAATCACTGGATTCTGCTTTTGATGTGGCCAAACTGCAGGAGGACTTCTGTCGAATTGCCAACAACTGTGAGGGAATCACTTCAATGATTAATGATAGATTGATTCTGATGAATAGGACAAATTTAGGATTTTTAAGTGATGGTAATGGTAATTCTGTGCTCTGAAAGACACCAAAGCAGATGAACGTCACTGTTTGTTCAGAATATTATCGCAAACACTGCTGTATCAAACCACTTGTTTAACAAGCATGTAGAGAAGCAACACTTTCACCCTTCTGCACAAAAACAGCACTGGTTTAGCTACAGTTTGGCCTCTTCTTCTCTTTCTCACTCTCTCTCTCTCAGCAGGAGTCAGTTTTTCTTCTGTACATTTTTGGGCAGTAGTGTGGGCGCAGGTGCACTTAGTCACAGGTGAACGAGTAAACTGCTGATTAACCACAGCTTTGAAGCTTTGGAGTTATAACTTTGCATTTGCTTCACATGCACTTTAAAGATAGTTTTACCAACTGAGAGAAACTCCACAAATGCATCATTGTTCAGATGCCCCAGTCACTGTATGTCCAATAAATCTGCCTACCATCTTATAGATACACAAATAGATACACTAATCACTGATGTTGTTTTCATAATTTGTCGCTAACTAACATCAGTGACAGTGGAGAAATCATGCAGCTGTTAATGACTGAGTCAGTCTCAGTCATTCTTCAGATTCTGATGGTGTTCTGCAAGCTGTTAGGAAAAAAAAAAAAGCGTGTAAACAGATTATTTTCCCATGGGTGGCCAATTTAGTTTTCTGCCACTCCTCGTGGAATTTTATATTCAGATACCTGATGCTTGACACAGAATCTTGAGGATGATTTGTGTTTTACGCAATGCTAACACAGTTCTGAAGTTGCTCCGGGGAAAAGCTGCCAACACATTCTGCCAGATTTATGCACATTCAAAAATGATTAAGCGATGATGAGGTTCATCTATCACAGTGCTGCCGTTTGTGTTCCCGATCATCAATTATGAAACAAGTCAGTCGTGTTAAACAAAGTTGTCGATGGGTGATAGGAGACCATCAGCATTTCACTTTAATTATGTCAGAAGCATGGTGCGTTAGACTCGATCTGCCGTGACTGTGCCTTCATTGTTGTTAAATGAATAGAATTGGTTTGCTGTTATGGCTCCTCACTGTTTCTCTTGTCGCCACAGTACACACAACCATGAAATCAGCCCTCGGTGCACTAACAACTGAGAGAGAGCGACTGAAGCAGTGCCTGGACCACGAGACGTGTCCCCCGACCTCGCCGCAGGTTGTCGGTTTGAGGAACGCACTGGCAACAGTACGTGAAACGCCACACACTCATACTCAGACCCAGAAAACGTAGTCGGTAGAAGTACGTAAGGAATTCCAGTCTCTTACACTACACTCCTCCCACATGATTTGTCAGCCGAGACACTTTGATGAGCCTTTTAGAGGAATTGCTTGCTGCTGGAGTGACGTCCTCCCACTCGAGCGACACTGTGTGTATAACAGTCATGTGTGCAGCGGCTGCTGCCTGCCACCCAGGGTCTCTTTCTATTTTCTGCCTTTGGTAACAAACTATAATTGTCATGCTGACTTTTGTTGTGTATATACCAACATAGTTCTCTGAATGTTTCTGCCTGATTACTCATTTGCTGCCCACTCTACCTCACACTGGGTTAGTATGGGGTGAGCAATGCAATGTGGGCTCCCATTGCTTCCTGTCTGAGACCACATTCAAATATATTTACTAATGTCTCTGTCGGAAAAAGGTGTGTGTCTTCTGTAAACCATGTTTGCACTGGTTATTTTTCCAGGCTTTAGCCCAGAACTCTGAGCTGAGAGAGCGCCTGTGCAAGATTCATGCTGAGTCCCACATCGTAGAGCCCACACTAATAAATCTCACTGCCCCTGCGCAGGTGGGTGCAGGACTACAGTGACTCTATTCCCTTCCCCACCACCGTGATGATTATTATTATCTCTATTTTTTTTTTTTGTTCATCCCACAGAGAGTTGTTTACCACAGAGTGAATGAGTTGTCCTTTCCCTCTCCTCCACCTTCTACAAATGTTGCACTCCTCCCACCCCCTCATTCGACTCCCTTTGTCTTGTATTTTTTTAATTATTTCATCTTTATTTAGTCGGGGCTGTTTCATTGAGAGATGCCTTTTCCAAGAGAGACATGAGGCAACACAAAAAACAAACAAGGACAAGTACAAAGACAGGGACAACTGTTACAAGAAACATAAAACATCTCAGATATTAGAATGGAAATTATTTCATTTGAGACCAGCTTGGAGTTCTTTCCATTGATACAGTCTAGTATCTTCTGCCATTATTAGTACTCACATGAGGGATATTATGAGATACTGGATTTAATTGAGATGTGAGATGTTTGTTTTAGAGCTCCACAAATAGCATGAGTTGCAATGTCTCAGTGTCAATTGCATGTCTCAGGATATACACTGATTTGCCAAGTGAGGCTCTGTCTAAAATGTTCTTTCTTTTCCTTTTATATGTGCGCATGTTTTCACTTCATTGTTAGACGTTTCCAGTGAATGCCATGCATCTAAATGTGCACCTTACGTATGGTAGTTTAAGTTTAGTTTCATCAATCATACACATTATATAAACAGTTTGTTTTACATATCTATAGCTGGATCCTTGAACATGTTGCTATTAATGAAACTATCTTTACAGCACCAGGCAAACATGTTATAATTCACTGAATAAATCCACTGTAGAGCTGATTACACTTATTTTAAACTGTTCAGGATTATGATTTTCTTTTCAGTAATCGTTATGCTGTGATTATAATGTAAGGTGTCTTAGGATACATACGTGTCTTGTGTGTGTGTGTGTGTGTGTGATCCTGTCTTCATGATTATATTGTATAATGAAATTACCTGTTAATTGCCACCTTTTGTGGCTATGATGAAGTTGCCCCCTTCTTCCTCTTAATTATAGCCCTGGACATTATGTCTCCTAGAAACAGGACTTGGTGGAAGAATCCCCTCCCCTCGTACACCAGGTGTCCAATGAGAGCAGAGCTTCAATTGCAGAGTCTTTGTCCGAGTTTTTTGACGCACAGGAAGTCCTGTTGTCGGCCAGTTCCTCTGAAAATGAGGTAAGTGTACTTGTTAAACTGTTACCATCAACCACTGCTCTGATGTGTCTCTAAATGTTCGGCACTGATGTTTATGGATTTATGATATAATCATCACAACTGTTGATTCCCGGACAAACCTTTCCTTGTCTGATCCTAAACGTAAACACAAAGTCGTCTGTGAATCTGAAGAACAATCCTGACGACTGTGTCTAAAATCAAATGACCACCACAGATTATTCATTATTTCCTGCCTTTCCTCATTTCTATTTTTAAAATCTTCAACCTGTTGTGGTAATTAAGCCTCTTTCCATTGCAGAATAACATGTCCAGTAAAAACATTGGGTTTTCATCATGCATGTGATGACGTCTTCCCTCTGTTCCTTCCGTGAGCAGCATGCCTGATCAGTTCACAGCTGGAGCGGAAGCGATGTGAAAATGAAAGTTAATTACTTTAATCTAAAAATACTGAGAGCTGCGATGCAGATTCATCTGTGACAGGACACTGGAAAAAAAGCTGCTGCTTATATTAAAAATATGCATTTTATTTAATAACTAAAGTTTGGATGATTCTTTTTTTGTTATTTTAGGTGTCAGAGGATGACTCAAACATAAGTGACATTAGTGACAACATTTCCATGGACAACTTCAGCAATGGGACAGAAATTGAGAGATCACACTCAGGTAAACCTAGGCCACACTGCAATTTCAAGGGTTTAGTCACAACTCAAACAGATCTGCCATCTGTTCCCAGGGTCTGTAGAAGAAGGTGGCGTCCTCTGTCAGCGTAGAACCTGTTTACCCTCCCCCAGTCCCAACAACAGCAGCATCAGCCTGTGGAACATCCTCAGGAACAACATTGGCAAAGACCTGTCCAAAGTGGCCATGCCTGTGCAACTTAATGAGCCTCTCAACACTCTGCAGAGACTGTGTGAGGAGCTGGAGTACAGCGAGCTGCTAGACAGAGCTGCCAACACACAAGACCCTTTTGAGCGTATGGTGAGAAGGCAAATACTGCTGTTTAAATGTGTGGGCAGGGGCTTTCGAGCTCGTTTCCTGCACCCAGTACATGTGCAGCTAGTACTAGTTCAAATGTTGAATCGCTTAATACCCACACAAACACAGTTTTAAAACTCTGGACATTTATTTTTGTCTGAGAATAACTGTTTCCTGTTCGCAGATTATCTTACTCTTCTGTCCGACATTACATTGATTGAGTTAACGTGTTTTGCATTTGTTCTTTTTCCCGTGTGGGAGGTGTTGAGATAAAGCCTGTGGAGTGCCATTGTTACAAAGGACAAATGTGTAATATACAGTAAATGTGACGTGGAAGACAAACAGTTGTCTCCCATTATGATGTGGAATGGATGTAGTGCTCTCTTGGCCCAGTGCAACTCCAGTGTGTGAAGAGCATTCAGACAGGAAATTAGAACTGCTGAGAATGAGAATGAACTAAACATTCATTATGAACCAATGGAGGATAGTCTGTTATTGTAAATGATGGGGTTTTATGTTTTAGTTATTTCAAACTAATTATTCAGTCATAGAAATTGCAAATAAAGCCACTCACTGTGTTGTTTCTGTCTATATGCAGGTGTATATAGCTACATTTGTTGTATCAGGATATGCAGCCACGCACTACAGAACTGGTGGAAAGCCATTTAACCCCATCCTGGGAGAGACTTATGAATGCGACCGGCCCGATAAAGGCTTTCGATTTGTCGCAGAGCAAGTATGCACGTCTTTCCCTGCTATCACAATTCAGCAAACACCAAAAGCATTCTGGCTCCATGTGTGCTGATGCTGCTGTTTGTTTCCTCTTTACGCCGCCAGGTCAGCCATCATCCGCCAATCTCAGCTTGCCATGCAGAGTCTAAAAATTTTGTCTTCTGGCAAGGTAATGGAATATGTACATTTCATAATGGGCATTGTGCGGGATGAATGTTAATGTTTACAGTTTTTTTTCTGTCTGATTGCGCAGATGTGAGGTGTAAGAACAAGTTCTGGGGCAAGTCGATGGAGATTGTTCCTGTGGGTACGACTCATGTAACTCTGCCTGAGTAAGTCTCTCCTGCCTCGTTTACTCTGTGCTCATCATTAAATCTTGTCCATCAAAACATTGCCTACAAGTGTTTAGGGTAAAGTGTAGTGAATATAAATTTAAATGATCCTCTAGATTTGGAGACCACTATGAGTGGAACAAGGTGACGTCCTGTATCCATAATATTCTCAGTGGGCAGCGCTGGATCGAGCACTATGGGGAAATCACCATCCGAAACTCCAACAGTGATGTCTGCCAGTGCAAGATTACTTTTGTGAAGGTGAAGTAAACACATTCAAACCATGTTGTTATTTCATGTTATTTTATCTCCTTTAGGCTGTGCAACATCTGACATTAAGACCCTCTCCTCCTCTAACAAATTCTATCAACACAACAGTTTGTATTTGACATCGCTTCAATCACAGACCCTTCAGTAGTGATGCGTGTTCTTTTTAATCCCAAACTAATTATGTTTACGTTCACTTTGGACCCGTGAGCGGCAGTCGGGGAGAAGAGAAGCCTTGCAGTAAAAGTTACTTTGCCACATCAATGGATTCAAATTCAAGAGTCATTTGTGAAATGGAAAGAAAAATCAATTCTTAAACAACAGCAGTTGTTTTTCTATTATTTTTGAACTTTTTGCAGCAGATATTTCTTTAAATGAAATAGTAGGACAAACACAGGATTTACCAGTAACATTAATTAAGGTTCTACTCCAGAGACTCGAGAGACAACAGAGCTGTGTTATTGTTCAAGTGTAAGGGTAGCTCACGGTAAATACTTCACACCTGTAGAGGATGGTTTTTGGTTTGTTTCAAAAACAACAAAAAACTGTATACATATTTTCTGGATGTGAAATAGAAATAATTATCCTCTATTGTTGTTATAGCATTGCTAAAACAACAAATCTAATGGTGGCCTAAGACCTCTGCACAGTACTGTATGTATGTATGTATTCAAGAGCGGCTCACTGCAGACATATAAAGCTTGTAGAATTGGTATTTCACCTTCTTACTATTTACTGTAAAATGTAGTGTTGTGGTAATAAAGTTAGGCTAATAATTTGCATGTTAAAGTACATTATCCCTCTTTTTTCCATAGCTCTTATGCAATATTTTTCAAGTATACATCCTTTCGTGAGCCTCCCTGGTAAAATCTGTAGTCCTTTAAGCCTGTACACAGATGGTGCTTTGTATGTGTGTGTGTGTGTGTGTGTGTTTTTGTATTTCAGCAAGAAACCCTTAGTGTTGCGTCAGATGTAAGGAAGCCCTTACTGAAGGTTAATTGCTTTAGTATGTGCCCATTTAAAAGACCCGAAGCTGTGCAGCATCACAAGCCAAAACTTGTCAGCACTCATTATGCCTCCTCATCTCTCATTAAACACACCGGCTCCACCACCCTCACCGCGGACTCAGGGTGGTGTACGTAACGGCAACAACTGCTGACTGCGCCACAACACTGCAATGTCGGTCCTTTGTCCTCACCTGTCGTAGCACACTCCTGTCAGTGCAACGCAAACATACACGTTGTTGAAGACTATTCTACATATTCTAAGTCTATTCTCTACACAGGCAAAATACTGGAATTCCAGTGTGAATGAGGTGGAGGGAACCATCACAGACCACAAAGGGAAGGTCATCAACAGACTCTTTGGGAAGTGGAATGAGGCAGTTTTCTGTGGGGATCCGCCTTCAGCCACATGCGTCTGGAGAGCAAGTATGACAGATTACAGTGCACCAGTATAATGTATGTCCTCTATTAACTAAAGCCATATAGGCTTGTAGAATCAGTGGCATCTTTAATGTCACTTCTTAAAACACATCATTTTATGAAAGCCTAGCTTACTGTTTTATTGCAAGATTTGTTTTTACTTATTTGTTGTGCGCACACGCACATTTGGTAGATATATCTTTTATAGTCTTTGTGTCCTAACTGCCTGATTTTATTGAGTCAACTTGTTTTATCCTGTTTCATACCCCTTGCAACTGTTTTGAAAATCGATATACAAAATAAAATAGAAATAAAATGTATTATATTAGTAGTATCAACATTTAAATGAATAGTTTTATTACAGAAAAGAGCCGTTGGTCAGATGGCAAGTAAGCTTGGTTATTATGAACTTTATACATTTTAATGAAAGGAGGACAGAAGTGATGGTATTTGGACCAAATGGCTCCTGTGCGTCCCCTCCTGTTGACCTAGACCCCTTGGCACCGCATGTTAAGCCTACAATCACAAACCTGGGTTTTTAAGATGGACAGTGATTTTAAATTGAAGCTTTTTTCATTTAAGACAGTGAGCAAAGGTAAAAATGTATCCTTTCAATGCAGCACTTTGAGACAGCAGTCCTTTATTACGTCTCAGCTGGATTATTGCAATGCACTTCAGCCAGTCTTCCCACTCACGTCTCCAGCTTGTTCAAAATGGTGCTGTGTGTCTTTTAACTGGAGTACGTAAGAAGGAAAAACATAACACCCATTTTAGCCTCACTCCACTTGCTGCCCATGTACTGTGGAGGACATTTTAAAATGATTTAATTGTTTTTAAATCCTTAAATGGTCCTGCCCGGCCTTACCTCTCTGAGCTGCTTCGTCTTTATGCTCCTTCCTCTTAGGTCAGCTGATCACATGCTCGTAAAGATACCAACATCTAAACGAAAGCTCAGTGAGGACAGAGCTTTTTCTGTTGCTGTGCCTAGATTGTGGAACAGTCTCTCATTGCATGTTAGACATTTTTAAAACATATCTTAAAACCCACTTTTATTCTTTTGCTTTCAACCCACTATGAGGCATTAGTTTTACCTGTTCTTATTGTTTTATTGTTTTTATTGTACGACTATTGTTTTTACCCATGATGTCTAGAAACCCAGCACTTTGTTTCAGCTGTTGTTGTCTTTAAAGTGCTCTATAAATAAAGTTGGATTGGATCGGACAGTATGAATCCATTGTTGATAGATTTCGATAGTTTGAAATGTCATTATTTGGACTGTCATAAAATCATGAAAAAAAAACGTTTAAAGCTAATAATAAGTCACGTCCAGTTTACAAAAATTCTTCTCAAGACAGTAAAATCAAGGTTTTGGAGATTTGTGTAAGTGTACAAATATTTATATTGTTGAAGTTACATTATGGAATAATGCAAACAGAATTTACCTCCCTTCTTTTTGAGGTATATACGTTGTGCAGGTGTACATATTTTATATCTATTTTTATATTGATATGATGCTGTGTAATTGTTTGACTTTTATTAGTATTTATTGTGTTATTTGTTTGTAATGCAGATTCAATGCCAGTTGACCATGAACAATATTATGGTTTTACCAAGTTTGCGATGGAACTGAATGAGTGTGATGCATCTCTGAAACTGCTGCTGCCACCCACAGACACCAGGCTACGTGTAGACCAAAGGTAAGAGATCCTGAAATATCCTGAAAGATAAGCTGGGGAAAAAACACAGCTGTGAAAATCTCTGCCACAGTATTATTAACACATCTTTTATTATCTCACACACACACACACAACAGAGCTGTTTTGAATAGGGATCACCTCACACACAATGATCAAAACAACACAAAAATAGGCACATCAATACTTGGTTAAAAATAGCAAGTCACTCCTGAAGCTTTTTTGGATCTGATTAAATAATTGTAGATTTGTCTGAGGTTTAAAAATGTGCAAATTAAACCCTGCTACCACAAAGCATCACAGAGGCAAAGTAGATTTCACTTTTTCTATGTATCCCTAATTCAAACTGTCCTTTTATATTTAATGTACATTACATTCAAACCATTGCCAATGTCACTCTAAACAGATCGAGACACAAGTAAAAGTGGTACATGGTAGATCTATCTGAGTAAGGCAGAGGTATCAAAAATACAAGCAGAACTCACAGGTCAAAAAGAGCCAAGGATCAAAAACACACCAACAGAAGGAATTGCTACAAAAACACACTGGAATGAAGGTGATCTGGCACTGAAGGTCGAGACAAGGATACACCGGTGCAAATAAATAAGGCGGGGGAGGCAAGGACATGAAAACAGACTATCAAAGTAAAGACAACAACAAAAAACTAACTTAAACCATCTAGCTTGACAGTTCCTGACTTAGATTTAGTCCACCCAAATCTGTGTTTCTTACAGCTTTGTGTATAGCAGCATTTAGATCTCATGTCACTCTGTGATATTCCCGTGCTGCACACAGGAAGTGACTCGCTTTATGTCAAGAAGACAGACGAAGGCAACAGCAGCATTGAGCTCGTCAAAATCTGAATCAGTAAAATCAGTCATCCAGAAGTTTGTAGAGCTTAAACAATTAATCTGTTAATCAATTACTAAATTTATCAACAACTATTTTGATAATCGCTTCAAAGCTTTTTTCATGATTAAAACAAGATTTCTGATTGTTTAAGCTTCTCAAATGTGAGTATTTTCTTCATTTCTTTGCTGTGGATAACAAAGAAATTATTAAAAGACAAAACAAGACAGAGAAAATCATTTCTAGGTTTGATCGATTAATCAATTAATCAAGAAAATAATCGACAGATTAATCGATTATGAAAATAATCATTAGTTGCAGCTCTAACTCCTTGTACATGCTGCTGCTGAATACTCATAAACCCACTCCCACAGTCAGGTCTGATAGTTTTGCTTAACAAAGCCCATTTTCAGATAAAGGACACAGCAAACAAATGATATATTGTCTATGTATTGCTGAGATTTTGTCTGACTGACTGCAGTTTTAATAATTGGTGTTTGAATATATTATATATTACACACTGAATGTGTCTGTGTCTCGCTGGCAGATTGCTGGAGGAAGGAAACTTGGAGGCTGCAGAGGAGGAGAAACACAGGATTGAACAGCTGCAGAGAGAAAGACGGCGAGTCCTCGAGGAGAACAACTCAACACACGAGCCTGGTTTCTTCAGGTATACTTCCCCACTGAAGTCGTCTATAGAAATGTGAGCATCTCATACCTTAACAAAGTATTAAATACTGTCCTGAATTTCTTTTCCGGCTCCTCAGATGGTCAAAGGATGACACCTGGGTGAGCAACAACACGTACTGGGAGATGAGGAAAGAACCCGACTTCACCCACATAGATTTTCCTAAGCTGTGGTGACCATGGGAATGTAGTTGACATACATTTCAACCTGCTCAGCCTCTACTGTGACCCAGACTGGTGCTGATGATGCCAGTCTTGCCATCCACATCCAGTGCTGTCTTCTTTATTGCAGTTCATGAAAGTCATTGCCTTAATCGAAGTGCTTAAAAGTGCAACTTGTTTATGCAAGTATATTATGAGAAGGTTTATCATTTTAAACTGGTTCTATCCTGGACAACTGAAACTGAGAAAATTAAAACAATTCGTTGTAAACCGTAATAAATGCTTTTCATATCGTTTCACGACTGGTCACTTTAGTTTGTGTCCCCTCATGGACATTCTCTACCTCTTAGATTAACTAGCTTTGATATGCCAGTAATTACGTTTGTATACACATCTAATATTTATTCTGCAATTGCCTGATGCCTTACTGGTTGTACTCATATTGTTGTACTTAATTTGTTTTGTTGCTTCTGTTTTTTTTGTATGTTTTGTAAGGAGTTGTAAACAGTTGTTCACATGATCGGTCATCCTCACTGTTTCTCTCTGTCTCATAAACATAATCACTGCTTTTCTGCTGTGTTTGACTGTGATGTAGATGATTGTGCAGCTACAGTATGAGCAGCAGTAGCAAACATCAAATCCAGCTATTGTGCATTGCACCATTATCCGAATGGACTGCGTGGAGGGATTTTGTGGCCAAACAGGTTGGAAACTTTGCTCGACATTAAATGCATTAAATAAAATCTGTGATGCTTTCTCTCCGCGGAGACATTTTTGGCTGTTTTTTCAAAAACACTAGTGACATAATCATAAGTGACTGCAGATATCACCATCATTTCCACTTATTACAATAGCTGGTTAAACAGGAAAAGAAAAGCATGTCCATTGTACTGTGAGAACTAATAGTTTCGTCTGTCATTTTATTGTGTGCAACAGGAATACACCATGAAAGTCCAATTATCTTCATTCTAGTGTTGTTGGAGGCCACAAAGAGCATTTGAGCATTTGTTTAAAACACTTGCATCATCTTTGGAATGTATTCACGTATGCTTATCAATCACTGCACTTAAAACATGGCAAAAAAAAGCAAAAAACATTTGAGACTTCAGCACAAGTGGCGTCTAGACTGAATCAGCTGTACCGTTGTATAAAGAGTTAAAAATAAAATAAAGAACTCTTCTTAAACATAATAATGTAGTGTGCAACGTCAAATGTATGGAATGTAAAATTCAGATACATGACTTATGAAAGTCTGTTTTTTTTTCATTAAATTATAAATATGTTGCTTAAATAAGTAATGTTCAAGGTTTGAATTACTGTAATATTTTATCAATAACAACTAAATCCTAAGCCCAGTGTTGGGGCGGCCTTTTAGATAATGGTTCAATCAGTGTCAATAATAGTTTTTTAATAAAAAAAATATATGAAAATAATATTTCATATGAAATAAAATCCCGCGACCCTCATGCCAGGGATAAAGCGGTAGAAGATGGATGGATGAAATATAGTATAGCGTAGAACACTCTAATCAAACTTTTAAGTAATGTTGAACATTCGACATGACATTAAAAAAGGAATTAAAGATCCTAATGAAAGTTAAGTTTCAGTTTCTGATCAATACAGTCAATACAGAGACATTAATGTCTGATGCACTCATTCTGAATAATAAATGTTTATTTATAATGATTAAACAATGTGTGGGTCATTTTCCTAATAAAAATACATCAGACACTTAAGTTCAGTGGGGTTTTTTCCTCATGAGTTGCAATGATGTAATAAGAACCAAAGAGTCAGCACCTTCAGAAATCCTGTCAGTAATCAAATGAAGCTAGAAGGCAGAACCATTAATCAGCCACTAGAGAGCAGCAAATAGCCACTAAAGGTTGAATCCATACACAGAACGAAGACGGTCAGTGTTGCTGCAGCATAAAATACTAGTTTTAGCTCATTGAGTCTTTGAAAGAGGTATGCTTGTTTCCATGTTTTTTTTCCCAACTTCTCAACTGGAACGCTATGACGTCACTCCCTGTTCTGACTTCTTATGTAAATGGGATGCAGCATTGTTCCATTTTTTTCAAAAATGGCTGCTGTACATATTTTATGAAATTGATTTGACAAGGCTTCTTCAGCACCTTGTTTAATCAACACCACAAAGATTTTGGTCCATATCTTGACATAATATCATGTCATGTCTCCAGAGCACCAGATGAGGTGATTCAATATGAGGAAACGGAATAAATAAATCTGCTGTTCAACAATAATTTATTGACGGTCCCTAAACCCTGCGAGCGAGAGACAATAATAACTAACGTGAAACTAACTTCACCGCAGTGTCTTTTGTCCAAAACAGAGGGAGCTTCAGTGACAGAAGGAGAAGAAGAAGGAGAAGAAGAGTTTGTTTGACCCTTAAGTCTCTGGACAGAGAAATCTCTTAGTCTGGTTTATCACTGTAAACAAGGACTTCGGGGAAGCGGTAACGTTTCGTTTCCTTTGTCGTTAACTTAAGAATTAGAACACGTTAAAGGATGGTGGGTTTGCTGATGCTATTAGCATGTTTAGCTGCTGTTCCAGTGTGTATAAATGGATGCAATAACATATTTCCCTTTAACTACTTCTTGATATAATGTTGTAAATGTACAGGAAAATAGGGCAAGTGTGTTATTCTGTGGCTTTAAAAGAAAGGCAGTGATGGTGAAGAGATTCTTACAGTCCTTCGACCGTGCTGACTGCGTTTAAGTTTCCCGTATGAAGTGGCTTTATTGGCTGTGACGAAAAATAACGTTGTTCCCAACGCATTTTACTGCTGCATTTTATTTATATCACTGTTATGGATGTAATTCATGTTGTTTCAGTACAGTGTTCTTACAGTGACTCTCTCTCTTCACTCCTCACCCTCTCTCTTCACTGTCACTCTTGCTGGGGTTTTTTTGTAGGAGGAGATGTTTTCCACAGCTACCAGAAACTTTGTGGATGAGGTGGATCATAAAGGTTTGCTGATCCCAGTGTCCAGCCTGAATGACTCCATCTATGTCCTGTCTGTAGTGGTGAAGCGCAAACGTTTCTGGTTCTGGCAGAGGCCAAAATATCTTCCCACTGATTTTATTTTCAATGATATACTAACAGGAGAGACACTTATAAAGCCAGGTAAACATCATGCATGTATACTGTATGTATTTGCTTATATCTGCAGTGTTGTGACTGATAAGTTCCTAGTACTATATCACAGAAATATTGTTCTGTTGTCCCCAGTTACATCAGAGACAGACTTCCTCAAATATATTGGAACATATGGTGACAACATTCAAGGAGGGATGGACGTAAATTTAGTCAGCTCCAGTGTGAGCCTGCAGGGTAAAGACTCTTTTAAACTGCAGTCGTCCTTTGGAGGTTTGAAAAAAGAGGAGGTGAACATGCAGAGGTTGCTGCAAGACTCCAAAAGCAGGTACGTTCCTAACTGAAATCACTGTCCTGAGTGGAGTTAGTTCAGAGATGGTTACAATACAAGAAGAAGCTGAGAAACGTAATCTCACTCCTGTTAAAGACATGTGAACAGCGGGAGTGAACTTTGACCCTCTCATAAAGTTGCACACAAAACACAAGACTAAGTTGAAAATTAACGATCACAAAAAATTGCTTCTGTTTCAATTTCATTTCCATCATTTTGAAACCATAATCAGTTTAGGACTCCACATATGTATAAGAGTCATATCTGCAGTATTTTTTTAATCAAATAAATTGAAACCTCCCGTGACTATTTTCCACTGGTGTTGTTGTAAATCCGATGTTTTAGAGTCCTGGACATGTCCCACTCCCTGATCCAGCAGACAAAGGAGAAACCCCGACAGGTGTTAGGGATTGTGAAGGAGCGTATCGTGACCACAACACCCTGTTCAGTCATAGAGGAGGTGCAGCAAGGTGGCCAATGTGGAGCAGGGTGGACTTTGTACTGGCCCAAGACCACTAAGGTAGAGTCATAGCATAAGTGATGATTGTGATAATGTACATGTTTTGTTATTCAAAGATATAAATGTAGCATTTCTGCATTCAAATTACTAAAAACAAAAAGATTAAACGCGCTAACTAGTGACATGACACATGACACATTTGCATACTACCGCATGTGACCGCTGTAAGTTCTAGGGGAAACCCATGATGAGTGAAACCCCATCAGAGTGAGGAAATACATATTCAGTACTTCTTGTTACCCAGCATGTTGTCTCTTGTTTTTGCATTTTATGTAATTGTCATTAACAGCACACAAATACTCACTGTCACCAAAGCTCTCCCTGGACAACAATTCCCATGATTCCACACTCCTTAATGATATCATCAACCTAGGTTTTCTGTTTAATAACAGAAATGTTGATTGAGAGACCCTTAGCAGGAGAAATGACATACTGCTCTGTTGTTAATATGTGTCAGTAGTTGAGTTTACGTCAGAAATGTTCTATATTTTTTCACTGCAGTACCTTTATGGCCCACCAAGGGGCCACAGCCCTCACTATGACAGATTCCAAGCTATACTATCGCTTGTTGTATTGACATCTCTTTGAGTAAGATTCAGTAACAGCAACATCTATTAAGTATTAATTTTCTTTATTAGATAGATTAATATAAGTGGATTGTCTTTTTTGTTGTTGTTCTCTAATGTCTCCTGGGTTGTTGTTGTTGTTCCAGCAGGTTTCATTAAAAGAGAACGAGAGCCTGAGTAAAGACACTAATGTTACCATGGAGATTCCCACTAATACTACCATTGCCTATGCCCTCATAGAACTAGAGATCAAACATGATGGATGCTATGGTGAGAAATCTAAATCTACATGTTAAATTGACAGATTTGATCACATAAACTGATAATAAAGTTATTATTTGTGTGTGTGAAATGTGACTGTTACTGTATGTTCCTCAGAGTTGTGTCTGATGTCAAATATAACTGGAGGTTTTGAAGTTGACGGCCCTACCAAGAAAAAACTGTCAGGGGTGTCAGGAGCTCCGACACACACTGCTGAAAATAATCACCTTCAACAAGGTAAATGACTGTTCTCTCTCTCTCTAAAGCCATAAAACTTGTGAATATAGGTGTTTGTTGCAGATGGTGACATGGTCAGAAATATGTGTTTGCTCACAAAGAACATTTGGCGGCTGGAGGCCTCAGTCTTTATCAGAATGATGCAATAACTGTTTGTAAATGCATGCTTTGACCTCATTCTTTAAAATGTCAACATCACAGTGATCATTGTTTATTCTACAAAATAGGTTTTTATATAGGTAAACATAGGCACAAGAAAAACTACATGTGAATGACTCACTCTGCCAGATCTATCATATTAGCATTTGTTTTTTTTTTAGTGTCTAATTAATTCTGGGTAGGTTTTGTATTTGGAGGGTATGGTAATGTTTTTATCTATCCACATGCAGACCTGGAGCAACTTCATGATCATTTCCAGCTGCTTTCTTCTCTTCCTATGGCCACAAGATCCTCTCTGCTCCAGCAGCTTACAAACATGATGCAGGACCCAGCTGCCGTCAGTGCACTTCAGAACGTGGTAAGTGGGGCAGAGAGGTGTTGGCAGCATATTATGGTGCTGCGACTATAAAACTCTTGTTTGACTGGCTTTTAAATGTGGGTGTCTCTCTTTGTCTTAGTTGGACGAGATGTGTTTCGACAACAACAGTCCTGTGCTGGATGACGTTAAAGCAACAGAACCTCCAAAACAGAACATCCAAGCAATTCTGGACCTTGTTAAACAGTGTGAACAAGTGGAGTCAGCTAAGACCACATCGGTCCTCAAAGCCCTACACCTCATTAGCAGTGCTTTGGATGGTGAGAAAAGCACATCCTTTATGACTTTGCTCATTTCTTTATAAAATTCAATTAAATGTTGGATGAAATCCTGTGAAATGACAATTTCAAGTCCAGGAAATGTTGAAGCAATCCCTCTGAATGCATAATGGCCCAAACACCCAATGTTTTCTTTCTATATATTTTTTCCAGAGTTGACAAATGATTGCCTTGCAGTCTTGGGAATGTGCTGCAGCCACTCAGTGTTACAGACAATGGAGCTATTGGTTAGTAAACTCAGTTTTGTTTTTTTACTAAGACCACATAACACATTTGTAGTGCCTACTGCTGCAAGGCATACTAGTGAGAACCTAGAGTTCTCACTGGAATGCATTGCAGCTCAAGCATCTACTGTAATTGTACTTGGCCCATATTCTGCTTGATATTATTCCTCTTCCTCCCATTTTTCGCTACCTAACTCCTCCCACAGTTTTGAGAAAACCCCCACACATCTTATAACAAAACAGACTTTTTTTGACTGATTTTGGACAGCATATGACTTACTTACATATACTACACTGTGACTTTTTTGGCTGATTTTGGACAAAATACTATACTAAGACTTTTTTGACTGATTTTAGGCAACATACTATTGATGACTGGTTTTGGACGACATACTATACCATAATTTTTTTGACTGATTTTGGAAGAGATACTATAGTATGACTTTTTTGACTGAGTTTGGACGACATACTATATTATGACGTATTGATGTCATTTAGGACAACATACTATAGTGTGGCTCCATGAGGTTTGTATACTGGTTAGCACTCTTACCTTTGAGAAAAAACACCGGGGTTCAAGCCCTGGTTGAAACAAGTTTCTGCAATCCTGAAATGTATTGGTGTCGTTACGGACGACATACTATACTATATCTTTTTTTGACTGATTTTGAAAGAGATACAAAACTATGACATTTTTGACTGATTTTGGACGATATACTATACTATGACTTTTTTGATATACATACTACTATGACTGATTTTTTACGACTTGACTTTTTTGACTGACTTTGGACGATATACTATATTATGACGTATTGATGTCATTTAGGACAACATACTATAGTGTGGCTCCACGAGGTTTGTGTACTGGTTAGCACTCTTACCTTTGAGAAAAAAGACTGGGGTTCCAGCCATGGTTGAAACAAGTGTCTGCAATCCTGAAATGTATTGTTGTCATTACGGACGACATACTATACTATATATTTTTTTGACTGATTTTGGACGACATACTATTCTATGACTTTTTGGACGACATACAAAACTATGACTTTTTTTCCGATTTTGGACTACATACCGTACTATGACTTTTTTGACTGATTATTTTGGACGACATACTAACCTATGACTTTTTTGTCACATTTTGGATAAAATACGATCCTATGACTTTTTTGA